>NC_052639.1:9049237-9159126 GCF_016161935.1 Mauremys reevesii
CAGAGAACAATCCACTGACTTCTGTGTTAACAAGGGCTAAGCTGGATGCTACAGGGCAGAGATGGGTGGCTACTTTTGCTAGCCATAACTTCAGCATTCAATACCAATGAGTTGGTATAACAGGGAATGTGATGTATCAGGACCACCAATTCTTGGCTGGGGGGGAGGGTGTAAGCAGGGTCAGAATGAACTCTACCCTGCCATCTGTTGGTGATGTGATGCAAAGGCATTTAGTTGCTGATGTGCATGGTCATACCCACCCCGCATTGCATGATGGGGGTGCTTGTCCAAATGGTGATTTTGGCTGCTGTGGGATCTCCAAACTCTTTCTTATTAGGGCAAGAGTAATTAAGTGTAGTAATCCTGGTGACATGAATCAAGAACAGTAGAACGGTACTTAGCAGTTCTTGATTTCAGAACTCACCCAAACCAACATAAAAATCTTTAGACAAGACACATGGGTTCCAAACAATAGCAAGTTAAAAGAGATTGAAAATCAATATTTGTGTTTTGCACCATGGGATTCTTTAGCAATCTCTAAGCACATATCTTATGGTTTTCTTCTCTTTAGTTTAAAAATAGAATTAATTATTACTCTTTTTTTAAATAATGTGTTATAGCATACACTGAAAATCTTCAATGCAGAAGCAGGAATTTGAGTTATACTTAAACAGGTTGTCTTTGATGGTACTTAAAAGCTAAAGTTGGTAGAAATATACCGCTGCATAAGAACCTGGTAGAAAAGTTTTGCTGGAAGAGTTAGCAGAGTGAAATTGTTAGTCACAGGTCAGTGGGTGGGTTTATGGAAATACTGGACTCTTGGACAGGAGCGGGGGCAAGGGGGGCACACGACTTCTGTGGCACATGCACCACCTCTGCAACTAACGTTTGCTACCTCACTCCCTAACAACACACCTTTTACCTCTCAGGACCAAAATACACCGTGAAAGAGATCTAACGGCATAAGCTTAGGGTGAGCAACTGCAGCACTAACAACAATTTGAAGAGATTCAAAACCGTCTCTGCCTCTGTTTTTCCACACCAGGGACAGCAGAAAGGACATCAGCAGCACCTGCAAGACACCAACAAACATCCATTTCTACCTCCCTCCACGAGCGGCCGTTAGGAACCCATACCCCTAAATGGTGAGTACTTTTCAGGAGAGGGTGACGCTCTCAGGCCTCAAATGCCAGGTACAGTTACTCTGTCCTTGATCCAAAATCAACAGGAAAATACACTGGATTACTCCTGCCCCAATAACAAAGAGACTGGGGATATCGCAGCAGCTGAAATGACCGTTTGGACAAGCACTCCCATCATGCAATCCGGGGTGGGTGTAACCATGCAAATGACATCAGCCCCAAAAGGCCTTGACAACACATCACCAACAGATGGCAGGGCAGACTTCATACTGACCCTGCTTCAACTAGATTGTGGCAAAGATTCCAAAACACCGAACGTTAAAACTCACCAAACGCGGGTCAATCCATCCTCATCATCGTAACCGCTCGTTATATTCCACACCCGAACGTAGCCCTCCTATGGACAACATACCCTCCTAACTCAGTATCTGTACGTTAACCTTTTACCCCCCAGTCAGGGCTATTGTAGATTATGTATTCCTTATGCCACCCGATCTTAAACCGAACTTCGCATCCCTTGGGTAAGCTGTACGTTGTTCCCTGAGCACCAGAAATTCTATGCTGAAACTCTGTACTGTACACTTTTTTTTTCTTTGAACGTTATCTTAATAAAATGTTGACTTTTGTTCGAGATCCTGGCTCCCGTTCCTTTGCAAGGCGTGTGCGTTCGCTGCGTGTTTTAGTCTGCTAATACAGCGGGGGGGGGGGGGCGATTGAGCCAGACGCGCTTGCCTGCTGCAGACACGGGTCCAAGGCTGAACCTCGTCCCTCACAAGCTTGAAAGCTTAACTGAAAACTGTTTAAGAAGTGCTCCCGTCTCCGGCACTCAGCTACCCAGCTCCCAATGGGGTCCAAACCCCAAATAGATCCCTTTTACCCTGTAGAAGCTGTAAAATCCTGTGACCAGGGCAGCTGCCTAGCAGCCTGCGCATCTGCCTGCCAGCACGAGAGCGCGTAAGGCACTAATCCGGATAGTGGCGGCTAGGTGGCAGGGGGAGGGTGTGAAGAAGCAGCAGAGTGGCGCAGCGGGAGTGTGCTGGGCCTATAACCCAGAGGTCGATGGATCGAAACCATCCTCTGCTACGCATGCGCTTGTTTCTTTTCCCTCTGGGCCTTCAAGCGAGCCGGTGACCAGCAGAGCACCAAGAGCCTAGGCCATGAGGCAAGAGGTGGCTGAGGCGAAGCGGCCTGCCAGGGAGCTCCCCGGCACCTCTGGCTGCCTGGGCTGAAGGCAAGAGGGAGGCCTAGGCGTGGTGAGGGCCTCCTGTCCTGGAAGGAGGCTGCAGTGCTTCCTGGTCCCCTTTTCCCACCACCCCGGCAGGCTGCTGCGGGAGAACACGAGGGAGGCTCTGGGGGCGCTAGGCAGCGCTGTGTGTGTGGCTGTCAGGGGAAAGAGCCGAGGCTCCCGACTCGACCTGCCATTGACTCGCGTGGCTCTGCGCGGCCGTCAGCCGGGGCGGGGCGGGCTGCGGACGTGACTCAGACTTGGGCCGCATGGCCGTGCTTTCCTGACGAGGCATGAGGCAGGCCAAGAGCTTTGCACAGCGTACAGGGAAGTGGGAGGGAGGCGTCTTTGAGCCGGCGTGTCTCCTCCGCTTCTCCCTTGCCGCTTGGGCGGAGGCGGGAAGGGAGCGAAATGTTCCCGGCTGAAAGTTTTTGTGCTCGGCTTTGAGGATTAAGCCTGAGCCTCCGGCACGGCTGCTGGCAGATGGGTTTCTGAATGGCATCCAGCCCGCTCTTTGGACCACCAGCTGAAAGCACTGAGGCCAAGAGGCAGCAAAATGGGACCTTTGAGGCTCCCCCACAGGCCTCAGGGAAGCAAGGAAGTAGCACGGGCTTCGTGTCATCCCTGGGTGGGCTCAAACCACCATCCTTTCGGTTAACAGCCGAACGCGCTGACCCATTGCGCCACAGAGACACGCCTGCATTGAGCACAAAAGCTCAGCTCAGGGTACGGTATAGCACACGCATGCAGTGGTTAGCCAAGCAACAGCAAGGAACTGGACTGGTATGGAGCGAAAGTTCTGTGGGAAGGAACCGAAAGGAGCAACAGGGCTGTGGTACAGCGCTCGCATACACTTTCTTTGGCCTGTTTTGCTGGAACAGTTAGCAGGGCGAGATTGTTAGTCACAGGTCAGTGGGTGGGTTTCTGCAAATCCTGGACTCTGGAACCAGAGCAGGGTCACGGGGGGGAATGACTTTTGTGGCACACGCACCATCTCTGCAACAAACATTTGCTACCTCACTTCATAACACTACCCCCAGAGCAGCCTTTTACCTTTCAGGGCCAAAATATACCATGAAAGAGATTGCATGGCATAAGCTTAGGGCAAGTGATTTCAACACTGCAGCATTAACAAGAATTCTAAAAAAATTAAAAATGCCTCTGTCTTTACACACCAGGAATAGCAAATGCAAGAACAAAACATACATCAATTTCTATCTCCCACAACATTTTGCTGTTTGGAACCCAGACCCCTTAATGGTGAGTACTTTTCAGGTGAGGGTGAAGCTTTCAGGCCTCAAATGTCAGGTACAGTTACTCTGTCCTTGATGCAAACTAAACAGGAAAATACACTGGATTACTCCTGCTTCCTCTCCCATGATGCTCTGCTCGCACACTTGCTCACGCGGCTCCAGCCCTCCAGTCTGGCCCCTACCCCTGCCTGGTGCACTCCCCTGGCCAGCCCGGGCTCTTCTGCGCTGAGAGCCCGGCCGCCAGCCCCACCAGGGGCCCTTGCCGGGCAAGTCGCCCGGTCCCTGCTGGGGCCTCTGCTGGGCCCGCTCTGCGCGCGGCAGGCGGGCGGGCGGCTGCGTCAGGGGCTGCAGCCCAGCTCAGAAAAGGAGGGGGCCGGACAAAGCTGGAACCTGATTTCAAGAACACTTCAGTGATGCCCGAGAGTCCTAGCCAGGTCCAGTCCCAGGAATGATCAAACCTGAGATTTAAATCGGTTCAATTAAATGCTCTGCCGGTGCCCCTGACTCCCTGCCCGCAGCCCCTGCTATCCCAGCCCTGAGCTACCAGTCAGCGCTCTGCCTGTGCCTCTCACTCCCAGACCACAGCTCTGGCTTGTCGCTGGGGCGCTGGGCAATGCGGTGGAAGTGCTCTATACACAGCCAGTCCGGATTCTGCAGGAGTTTCCTTTCTCTGAGCAGGCTGTCTGCAGGGCAAGAAGCTTATGCAGCTTCAACCTTCCTGGGTCTGACCCTTGAGCATTCAGTATCCCTGTCCCACCAGCCGCATCCTGCTGTGCGACTGCACATGGCTAAGCAAAGAGAATGAGCCCCCAATCCCCCCTGTGCTTTGGGGGCCAGGTTTGCTGTGGGAATTCTGTAGTTCAGATGACTTCACACCTGGGCATTGTGATTCTCTGGCATTAGGGCATTACTGTGCTGATGGCTGAGTGATTAAGGTGTTGGAGTCAAAATCCAATAGGGTTCCCCTGTGCAGGTTGGAATCTTGCTCACAATGAGGCCTGTGTTTTAGCCAGTCTCTCACCGGGGCAATACCTCTGTACAACCCCCCGAGACACTCTCAATTCTCTTCCCACCCCAAGTAAATCCTGTTCTGCTCCTTTCATAGAGATGCCTGGGACACCACCTCACACTGTGTCCCTGAGGGGTCAGGCAAACTCTCAGCACCTGAACCATCTGCTACTCACCTGGTGCCCTATAGATCAGCCATAGCCCTGGTTCTGCTCCTCTCTCTAGAGTGCGAAAGGAGCCAAGTCAGCGACTCCATGGGAGCCATTTCCCCACAGGAAGTGCATTGAGTGCCCCTGTGGTGCTGGGGGGCTGGTGCTGCTGCTGCCTGTAGGGCTGGCAGGGGGGCTGATGTCTGCACAGACTCTCAGCTGCCAGGCCGGAGGGGGCACTTGGGACCTTACCAGACTGGCTCAGTGAAGACGGGGGGTTGACAGAGCAATACAGACGCTCTCCAGAGCATGGAGCAGCAGCCGCCCATGCAGCCAGGCAATGAGCATTTCCCACAGCCTGGAGCCGAGGGGGAGGCGGCAGCTGCTGCTCCAGCTCCTCGGGGACAGACCCTGTCAGCCAACAGTCACTTCTTACTCCCCACAGCTAAGGGCGTCGGGTTCCTCCAGTGGGGATGTGGAGCAGCCGTTCGTTTTCCTGTTCGCACTCCTCTGCGGTGTGAAAATCGGGGAGGGGAGGCAGAAGCCCCACTTCCCTCCCGAAATGACGCCCAGTGGGGGAAGCCAGGACAATAGGGTGGGGCGGCAGGTGGTGGCCAGACTCTCACTGCCAGGGTCTAGTCTAGCTCAGGGTCCAGCTCAACTTCCTCCCCGTGCCACTGGCCCCCAGTCCCCTTCCACCACCAGGTCAACCCGGGCACTAGGGCAGGAACCGGGTGAGGCAGCAAGTCAAGCTGAG
Organism: Mauremys reevesii; assembly: GCF_016161935.1. Taxonomy (NCBI): domain Eukaryota; kingdom Metazoa; phylum Chordata; order Testudines; family Geoemydidae; genus Mauremys; species Mauremys reevesii. Next base: position 9,054,772 of record NC_052639.1, read on the forward strand.
CAAGGCAGGCAAAAGCGAGTCTTGTCTTCATGGGCCACTCACAATGACGTCCTTTTTATGTGCAACGGCTGCAAAAAACTCCCGGAAAGAGAAGCAACAGGCCAAAATATAGCAACATAGCTGCCAAAGTAGCTCACTTGGGAGAGTATTAGGCTGAAGATCTAAAGGTTGTTTGGTCAATCCCAGACTTTGGCAGGCCCTTTCATCCCTTTTTGTACAGTGGTGGTTTGTCTTCTGGGAGCACAGGGGTGCCTGCACTCCAAGGTGAGTCTCTGAGCTTGGGCTCTGCAATAGGAAAAAACAACTGTGTGCTGTTGGCCTGACCTTTTCCAATGAGGATGGGAGCTGTCTCTCCTACATGAGTTATTGGTGGACCCAATATGGCAGGAAGAGAGTGAGGCAGGGTGGCCCTCAGGAATGGTGCCAGAGGGGGTGCCGGGCAGGGATTGGGGATGAAAAGTCCTCTGTGCAGCTGAGCAAGGGCAGTGCCCTGGAAGGGGCATCTGTGAAAATGGCCATTTGGAAGGTGGAAGGGATTTGGGGGCCCAGGAGGAGGCACTTGATGTTCATTGCCTTGGAGCAGCTGGGCTTGGACATGGTGGGTGTTCAGGAAATGCACATTAACAACTCTAGGGTAGCTTGATGGGCAGAGGGTGATTGGTGGAAGGGCCCATCTCTCTGGTCCTCCAGGCCAGTGAAGAATGATGGGGTTGGAGTCTTGTTCTTCACATTCATGGTGCGAGTACAGAAGGCGCTGGAGCTCCAACCAGGGAGGGCATTACTGGTGGGCTTTGTGCTCTGTAGCACTGGTTCTGGCTATATTAGTGTGTATGGCCCCCAGTTAAGGCGTGAAAGGAAAGTTCTATGAAGGAACTGGCTCCCTTCCTCTAGACTGTTTGGTGTTGATCAGGATTTCAATTCCCTGACCCAGGGCAGAGGATATTGGAAGCTGAACATCCAGAGCTTGCAAGATAAAGGAGCAGAGGGGGAGGCCTGATGGTGTTGGCAGAACGGGAAAGCATCAGAGGGTTCTATGGCAACCAGGGGGATTGGTGGGAGTCAGTGAGGGAGGAGTTGGCGGCTTTGTTGTGGCAGTCGGGCAAACACCACAACATTTAAGAAACCAATGGTGCCAAGTCCTGCAGCATCGCCTGTGGGATTTCCACAAGAGCATCCAGGCAGGGGAGCCAGTCAGCGTGTGACTGTACAACCGGATCAAGCAACAGCTGCCCGAGTTCCAGGAGATGAGGCTGCAGCTGGCTGATATGAGCGGGAGCACCGAGTGAAGGGAGGGGTGGCCTCCCCTGACATTTTTGTGGCCTGCAGGGAATGGAGACAAAGCAGGGGGATGTGGGGTCTCAGGGCAGGACCCACGGATCTGGTAGAGCAGGACCACAGTCGCTGGAGGAGGAGAGAAAGTCCTGCGAGAGGAAGCCGCTGGTGGGAAGCAATAAGTGCAGAGTGCAAACCAGCCAGCTGAGAGTCACAGGGGTCTAGAAAATGAAACAGCAGCAGGTCCTACGATGTAATTGGCAGGACTCTGAATTCTGGAATCTGAGTTCAAATCTCAGTAGGACCTGCTGGAGATATGTTAGCTTGCTGCAAAGCCCTGGAGCTCAATGTGCTTGGCTACCCTCTCTCAGGGTGAACTAGAGTGAATTCTTTCCCTCATGCTGGGTGACTGAGGGCCACTGGAGATAGGTCTTTGGTCTGGCTGGTTCAATGGGCTGGCTGCTATAGGTTGGGGTCCTAGAACTTAACAGTCTGGCTAGAGAGTCCTGTGGTTTGACCATATGGTTGTTTCTCGCTGCTTCACCTGAAGTCCTCAACTTTGTTCCCTGCAGCTGCCACACTTTTCCTCTTGCCCACATGGCATTTAAAGGAAGGAGTTCCAGGGCCAGGCTTCACAGTCAGGGCTAGGCAGGAGGGAGGCAGAGTCCCAGGCTGGAGCCCAGCACCTCTCCTCCTCTGGGCACCTGCAGCAGAGGCAGCTGGTGCTGACAGCTCCAAGGGAAGGCTTAAAAGCCACAGAGCAGCTGAGGGCAGGGCAAGAGGAGGGGAGAACCATGCCTATGCGTGGCCAGCAGACAGCCACAAAGACACCTGGCCAACCTGCTCCCTGCCATGCCAACCCCCCACTGAAGGCCACTCACAGACCAGCATTCATTCTGCAGCAGCATCACAAGGTGGTTGGAAAGCAGGGCCAGCCTCCGAGTGGGGCCTCTGACCGTTCCCACTCAAGGGGGCTCCTTTTGGCTGTGGGGCAGGAGTTATTTCCACCAAGAGGCTTTTTCCCAGCTGCTGAGAAGCACAGAAGTACCCGGTGTTTGCTCTTGCGGTGAAAGGGGTTAATACATTTAGGCAGCCTGGCTAGCTCAGCTGGCAGCACCTCTGGCTCTTACTCTGAAGGTCGAAGTTACAATTCCCTGTTTGGGTGCTTGGGGCTCCTCTTCAACAATACAACACACAATGTGCCTAAGCCCCCACCCAGTAACCTGGGGAAACTAACCCTGGCCACTGGGTGCCTCTAAGAGGCGATACTTTCCCCACTCACAACCACTGAGTGTAGAAAAGAAACTTTAAGAAAAAGGAGGAAAATCACCTTGTATTAACTTGGGAAAACACCACAATCAGGATTCATAACACAACACTATGAGCAAAACACCCACCCACAGTGCGCTGGGCAGTGGCCTTTGGCCTCGGGCTCCTAAATCCAGACACCAAAAGCTCTGTGGATGTGCCCCTCCCTTCACTGCACCTCACCCACAGCTGCTGACCTGGGTCAGTGAAAACCCAGAGTTCACCTCTCACCTCCCGGGGGGAAAGCCCCTTTCTCCCTCCGCTGTCTGGCCACATTGCCGGTCACTTGCCGTTCCACCCTGTCACCGCTCTGCTGGCCACCGTCTCTGCTCTGGGACATCTTGTGGTCCCACCAGGAGCGGAACAGGCTCCCTAAAAGCAGGGCCGCCCAGAGGATTCGGGGGTCTGGGGCAAAGCGGGGGAGCAGACATAAAAAAGGCGCCACCTGCTGCAGCTCTTGTACTCACTGGGCGGCGTCCGAGTCTTCAGTAGCAGCGGGTCCTTCACTCGCTCTGCGTCTTCGGCAGCACTGAAGGACCCACCACAGAAGTGCATCCAAAGACCCGGAGTGCTGCCAGGGAAAGGATTCTTGGCCAGAGTTTGTGGGGCCCCTGCGGGGCCCGGGGCCTTGGGCAAATTGCCCCACTTGCCCCACCAGGGTGGCCCTGCCTAAAAGTAGCGGCCACCAGAGCCCAAACAGTAGCCCCACCCCTTCCACTTGAGGCCACACCCCTACCCCACCCCTTCTCCCCAAGGCCCCACTCCTGCGCTGCCTCATCCCCCAAGACCCCTCCTCCAGCTCACTGGTCTCCGTCCCCTCCCCGCATCATTAGCCCTTACTGTCATTACAAAGTGGCAAGGCAGAGCCCTCCCATTTTTAAAAGTCCTGGGGTGTTGTTCCCCCCTGTTCAGGCACCCCTGGGGCCCTGCACTTCCCACAGCTCTCCCTGATTTCAGCTGTTAGTGAGGGAGCCTCACTGCTAGCGCAGACTGGGCAGTTTCTTGCATGAGAGACACTGTCCCAAAGCAGGACTAATGCTTAGTGCTGGTTATCAGTGATTTCAGATCTGTTGGTCTGCAGCAAGACTCTCCATTGAGTCTTAACCAGCTCTGTTATTACACAGGGAAGAACAAAAGGGTCAAATGGGGCCTGGAACCCTTAAGAAGAATCCACCCCACCAAGTACCATCACTTGTTGCTACCTGATCTCAACCCCACTGAGAATGTTTTGGGGCCACTCCTTGGCTTTATCAGCCTAGGGGGTCTCAGAAAACACTGATTGACAGGTGCTACAGTGGCACAGTTGGTTAGCATGCAGTACTGAGAGGAGCTATGCTGAGATTGTGAGTTCAAACCTCACCTGGAGCACTGGTTTTCATTAACAACATAGCATCACCCTCTCATTTGGCCCTGTGGAATGTAGAATTCCAGCCCAGGGAACCCTGAGAAGGAAAGGAGTCAATAATGCCCCCTTCCATTATTACCTCCTCTCCAGAGCTCAGGTCAGAATCTACAATCCTTTCTCCCCCCAGCCCCTGTGCCAGGATCCCTCAAGCAGAGCCTAGAGTCCACCATGGCGTCTGTACTATTGACAAACACTAATTACCACAATCTAGTTGAAACAGGGTCAGTATGAAGTCTACCCTGCCATCTGTTGGTGATCTGTTGTCAAGGCCTTTTGGGGCTGATGTCATTTGCATGGTTACACCCACCCCGGATTGCATGATGGGGTTGCCTGTCCAAATGGCCATTTCAGTTGCTGCGGGATCCCCAGTCTCTTTCTTATTGCGGCAGGAGTAATCCAGTGTATTTTCCTGTTGATCTTGGATCAAGGACAGAGTAACTGTACCTGGCATTTGAGGCCTGAGAGCGTCACCCTCGCCTGAAAAGTACTCACCAATAAGGGGTATGGGTTCCTAACAGCCAAACATGCTGGGAGGTAAAAATCTGTATGTCCTGGTTTGGTTGATGGTCCTGCTGGTGTTCTTGATGTGGAAAAACAGAGGTAGTTTTAAATCTTTTAAAATTGTTGTTAATGATGCAGTTCTTCATCATAAGCTTATGCTGTTAGATTTTTTTTCAGTGTATTTTGGTTCTTAGAGATAAAAGATTGTTCTGTGTGTGGTGTTATGGAGTGAGATAGCAAATGTTAGTTACAAAGCTGGTGCATGTCCTGCAAAAGTCATGTGCCCGCACCACTGCGGTTCTGGTCTCAGTCAGGGCTGTCTCTTAGTAATGCTTCTCTCCTGATTGGTGGTGGGGTTTAGTGCCAATGCTTATATATCACCTTACAACATGGGCTATGGCTATTATAGGTGAGAATAATGCATGCAGCAACTCACGAGCTTGTCATAAACTCTAAACACGTTTTTATAAAGCTAATGCCTGTTTTAACACTAACAAACAGGTGAGCAAGACTAGTTTCCAGCCATGCATTTGTCACTTTTCAGTAAGGCCTAGGGGCCTTGGCATGAGCTAGCACCTGGTCTGCCAGTGTCAGAAGAGGATCTGCCCTCTCTTATCCCCAGGTGTCTGTACTGGGAGCAGTACTGTTCAACTTATTCATAAATGATCTGGGGAAAGGGCTAAACAGTGAGGTGGCAAAATTTGCAGATGATACAAAATTGCTCAAGAGAGTTAAGTCCCAGGCAGACTGCCAAGAGCCACAAAGAGATCTCACAAAACTGGGTGATGGGACAACCGAATGGCAGATGAACGTCGGTGCTCATAAGTGCAAAGTAATGCACATTAGCAAACATAATCCCAACTATCCCTGTAAAACAATGGGGTCTAAATTAGCTGTTACCACTCGAGAAAGAGATCTGGGAGTCATTGTGGATAGTTCTCTGAAAAAATCCACTCAATGTGCAGCGGAGCGTTGGGAATAATTAAGAAAGGGACAGGTAATAAGACAGAAACTATCATATCGCCTCAATATCAATCCATGGTACGCCCACATCTTGAATACTGCGTGCTGATGCGGTCGCCCCAACCTCAAAAAAGATATATGGGAATGGGAAAGAGTCAGAAACGGACAACAAAGATGATGAGGGGATATGGACCAGCTTCCATCTAAGAAGAGATTCATAAGATTGGGACTTTTCATCTTGGAAACGAGACGACTAAAGGGGGATACGAGGGAGGTCTATAAAACCATGACCGGCATGGAGCAAGTAAATAAGGAAGAGTTATTTACTCCTTCTCATAACACACGAACTAGGGGTCACCAAATCAAATTAATAGGCAGCAGCTTTAAAACAAACAAAAGGAAGTCTTGCTTCACGCACCACACAGTCAACCTGTGGAACTCTTTGCCAGAGGATGTTGTGAAGGCCAAGACTATAACAGGGTTCAAAAAAGCACCAGATAAATTCATGGAGGATAGGTCCATCTATGGCGCTTTGCCAGCGGTATCCCTAGCTAGGTATCCCTGTTTGCCAGAAGCGGGGCATGGGCGACAGGGGATGGAGCACTTGATGATTCCCTGTTCTGTTCATTCCCTCTGGGGCACCTGGCATTGGCCGCTGTCAGCAGACAGGATACTGGGCTAGGTCTTTAACTTGGACGGGTAGCTGGGAAGATGGTAAATCAGACAGAACCCGTTCGACAAACCTCTTCATTTCCTTGTTATTGCCTGACTCCTTTATTCATTTCCTTTTCCTTATTTCCCAGCAGACTGACTAGCCACCAGATTTGGGTGCTAGCAGAGGACCTGACGAGCTCCTTCTTTTCGGCAGCGTTGAACATGCCAGGGCACACTCAGATTCTGGATGCTCATCTGAATGTAACGCCTAGCGCTCACCTTTATTTCTGTTTCTTAGCTCTTTTGGGCCATCAATCTTTGGTCTGACCCATGGGATCCCTGCATTAGGAGAGATGGCTAATTAATGAGCCCATAAACCTTGGAAATCAAATGAAACCTGAAGTCCGTAGAAGACCTCGAAAGGCCCTTGGGGGGTGGAGTGCGAGCTGAGGAAGAGTTCCCTGCACAGCTTACCTCTCCATTCTTGTTTTCCTGTCCTGAGCGCAAAAGCCAGGAAGCAGCTCCGGGTAGGGAGGGGATACCATATGTGTGCAGTGGTTAGACAGGAAACAGCAAGGAACTGGACTCGTATGAAACTGTAAGCATCTTCTGTATGCCTGATGACTGCAGGTTTGAGAGAGTTATGTGGGAAGTGGAGGCTTTCGGTGGGCTTTCAGAGGAAATGTAATGGAAAGGCAGCCGAAAGTGGAATCCCAGGTTTTTAAACAATCCTCCACTAACACACCAAACAGCTCAGGTCTAGTTACTAATTGAAAATTAGAATAAAGTTACAGCAAGATTTCATCATAAATGAAGTCAAACCCTAAAGATTTCAGAACACAACTGCTATAAGGAGCCACGAGGGAAGCAATACAAAGTCAACCTTGTCTCAGAGAAAGGCAGTTAAACACTTTCTCTTTTTTAAAGCAGCATAATCTCCCCAAACGGAAGGGCACTGTTCCCGGAGAAGGGTCCTGGAGAGGGTTTTCCTCGTTGGTGCCGGCCATCCACCTCCCCGAAAGGCGGGAGCTAGGTCGACGGAAGAATTCTTCCGACCAAGGCGCGGACTGATGTAGCCGCGCCGATTTACGTTCCCCGTGCAGCCCAGGACCGAGGGTCGGTGCATGCTGAACAGTTAAGTCAAAACAGCTCCGTCCGTCAGAGGTGTGCAAAAGGGAAAACCCGCTGCTGGGCGACACGGCCACGCCGCCCTAACCCGCAGCGTAGCTAAAGGGCATTTGGGGAGGCGGTGGGTGGGCCTCAAGCGACGGAAAGCCCTCCTCCAGCATGGGGTTGTGACAGCCTAGTCTCCGTAGCACAGACAGGGTGGCCACCAAGAGACAGGAACAGACAGCGAAAGCCAAAGCGGCCCCAGGGCAGGGGGCGAGGCTGTCTGTTGGACGAGGAGTCCAGGTGGGACAGGCGTTTTGGACAGGGCGTCCTCCCGTCAAAGGAGGAAGAGCCCGAGAAGAAGGGCCGGGCAAGAAGCTACAAGCAGGGAAAGAAGCAGAGCAGGCAGACAGGCAGCTCCCCTTAAAGCCAAGGAAGGCACCAGTCCAAGCCCCCCAAAAACAGACTAGAGAGCAGATCAGCTGCAAAAGACCAGGGAAAGCCAAGAACGCAGAGAGACCCAAGTTTCAGAGCTGAGCTTTGCTTACAAGGAGGACCATGTGACAAAGATATCTAGAAGTACAGGGCCTGTGGAAAAGAGCACTCCCCAAGGCCCAGAATAACAATTGCTTTCCTGAGAATCTGCTTTGCAGTGCACTAAGCCTAAACAGCCCACTATCGGTTGTCTGTTGTTCAAACCAATCACCAGGGGAGAGCGCGAACGCAGTCCCCCACTACCACAAATTATGCAGTCGAGTTTCCCGCATTTGGGGAAATCGCAGGGGTCAGCACACCCGCAGTGCAATGGATGAGCCTCATTCTGGGAAAACCACCTTTGTGATCATGGTATTTCCCCTGCCAGGTAAGTATGAGTTTCTGCTGCCCGGCCGCCGCCCGCCTCCTCGCCGCCCCACACTTATAACACACGGGCGGACCGCCGCGCCCCACCGCCGGCCTCGCCCACACCGGCCCCCACTGCCGACAGCTGCCCCGACGCGTCCCCCGGAGCCCCTCCCTTCTCCACGCCGAGCTCCCGGTGCCAAAGTCGGGCCCTGCCTGGCAGCCTGCGTCCGCTCCCACAATGCTCTGCTCGCACACAGATCTGCATACCTGCTCACGCGGCTCCGCCCCTCCGCTCGGGCCCCTCCCCCTGCCCGCCCAGGCCGCCTCTCTTGCCTGCCCTGTAGTGGTAGCCGGGTCCCGTCCCGGGAAGCCAGGCCAGCAGAGAGACGACGTGGCCCATCTGCTGCTGGGGAAAGAGCGCAGCTTGCGTGTCGCTTCTCTCTCTCTCGCTCTCTCCCCCCACCGGCAGTTGGTCCAATACAGGACTGACCTCCCCTCCCCTCGCAAAAAACCCACCTTTCCAAACAGTCCTTCTTTCCCTGCCCCCTAATTCTGCTTTCACACCCTGGGACCATCTACTCTCTTTGTCTCTCCCCCCCGCAGGTAAAGCAGAGATGGCGGCAACTTCAGCCACTGGAGACAGCCCCAGCGAGCGCTGCAGCCGGCCCGGGGGCGGGGTGTGTTTGCAGACACAGGAAGGGAGCAGCTGGGAGCGGTGGGTGCTGGGAACAAGGAGGCAGGAGAACTAAGCCCAGAGATGGGACATTGGGCAGCTCCTGGGGCGGGGCTCTGGCACAGACGGGGCGGGCAGCTCCTGGGGTGGGGCTCTGGCACAGCCTGGGGGCAGCTCCTGGGGCAGGGCTCTGGCACAGCCTGGGGCAGCTCCTGGGGCGGGGCTCTGGCACAGACGGGGCAGCTCCTGGGGTGGGGCTCTGGCACAGCCAGGGGCAGCTCCTGGGGCGGGGCTCTGGCACAGACCGGGGCAGGGCAGCTCCTGGGGCGGGGCTCTGGCACAGGCCGGGGCGGGGCAGTTCCTGGGGCGGGGCTCTGGCACAGCCCAGGGCGGGGCAGCTCCTGGGGCGGGGCTCTGGCACAGACCGGGGCGGGGCAGTTCCTGGGGCGGGGCTCTGGCACAGGCCGGGGGCGGGGCAGTTCCTGGGGCGGGGCTCTGGCACAGCCGGGGCGGGGCAGCTCCTGGGGCGGGGTTCTGGCACAGCCCGGGGCGGGGCAGCTCCTGGGGCGGGGCTCTGGCACAGCCCGGGGCGGGGCAGCTCCTGGGGCGGGGCTCTGACACAGTCCGGGGCGGGGCAGCTCCTGGGGCGGGGCTCTGGCACATTGTGACGCAGGGCGGGCTCAGCAGCTGCTCCTGGTGGCCACGTGCTGCCAGCAGCGCTGGAGCCGCCGGGCCGGAGCGGAGCCGCTGTTCTCAGCTGCAGCAGGATCTGCCCCGGCCCCGCTGGGCTCCAGGTGGGGACAGAGCCTGGGGCCCGGGGTGCTCCCCGGGGTGTGGCTGGCGGGGCGGGAGGGGAGAAGCCGGAGCTGCAGGCGGGGAAGGGCAGTGGGGCAGGCGGGGGTTGATCGGTCTCTGTGCAGCGGGAAAGTCCAGGGGGAGAGTGTGTGTGAGTCGGGGGAGATACCTGCATCCTTCTCCTGCCTGTGCCACTTCCTCCCCAGTACTGGTGACAAGACTCTCTGGTTCTCCCCCTTTTTTCTCCCCTCACCACACAGGACTATCAAACCCAAGGAGATTCCCTCGTTTTTCCTAAAATTGTTGACTCTCTAGTCTCTTATTTTTCCTGATTTTTTTTCTATAATTTTCAAATGTCAATTTAAATTCTCCTCATATTTGGGGGGCTTCCCCCCACCCCCCATTTCATTAGCAGCAATTCGTCCTTGTTGGGGTGGGAAATTGTTGCCCTGAGTCATTCCCCAAAAGGGATGGGGGTTCCTGGGTGCTGTTTGGGGGAGCCCTGAGACACAGCTCCCTCTGGGGTGGAGATGGGGTGGCCGCTCTCTGCCAGCCACAGGGCATGGCTGGGGCACCGGTGGGGAAGGAGGAACCGGTGTCCCCTATGGAGCCTGCCCAGCCCCTTTGGTTCTGCTCCTTTCTAGCATTTTGTTCAGAGACTTTATTAGTGCGGAGGCTGAAAAACGTCTGTGGATTTACCCCTGGCAGGAGGGGTCAGGTCTGCACTGTAATAAAGAGATCAAGCATTTTCCAGCATGGCAGAGTCTAGGATGTCTGTCTGCAGGGAAAGAGCCTGGGGGAATTGTGATGTGAAAGGAACTAAAGCCAGTTCTGAAACCTCCACAACTGCCCTTCTCGCCCTGACAGGCTGCAGAATGACGCCCACGTCTCCCGGTTCATCCCATCCTCCTATGGGACAGGGAAGGGAAATGGCTGTAGAGGATCCTGTTCAGGTAGGGATTATTGGGGGTTACTGGTGGGTTCCTGCTGGAGGGAGAGTGACAGCAGATACACAGGAGGAGGGAGGCTTGGGCAGTCTGGTTTAGAGGTTGGTGCGGGGCAGGAAATTCACAGGGTGGAGAATGGGAGGAAGCCAGGGTGTAGCAAACCTGTTGGGATCTGGGTAATATGTGGCTTCCATTCTAGGAACAGACCCATGAGGTTAGAAGGTGGAAATGCTCTGATTTGTGGAAGAGCAAAGAACACACCTAGGTGGGGCTAGGTAAAGGGAGCAGAATCCCAGGGCTGGAGCCTCACTGCTGTGAGATGTAGAGGGGCACCCACCAATGAGGCTTAGTCAGGGGTTCTCAACTGTTTTCTTTCTGAGGCCCCTCAACATGTTATAAAACCCCCACTGCCCTGCATACGCCTGGTTTTCTGCACAGAAAAGCCAGGGCTGGTGTTAGGGGGTAGCAAACAGGGGTATTGCCTGGGGCCCCATGTGACAGGCCCCCCCACAGAGCTAATTGCTCCAGCTTTGGCTTCAGCCCCTGGTGGCAGGGCTCATGGACCCAGGCAGGGAGGTTTGGGCTTTCTGCCCTGGGCCCAAGCGAGTCTAACACTGGCCCTGCTTGGAGGAGCCCCTGAAACCAGCTCGCAGCCCCCCAGAGGTCCAGGGACCCCTGCTTGAGAACCACGGCCTGAGGGGATATGCCCCTCCCCCATACCCAGCTCCAGGGCTGGCCTGAGAGAAAATGGCGCCCTGGGTGAACTTGTATTTTGGTGCCCCCCATCCCCCCTGGCCCCCATGGGCTCCCCACCGTCACGTCCAGGCCCCGGTGCCTCCCTCTAGGGCTTAGTTTGTATTGAAAGAGGTGCCAGAGCTCAGCCATGGCACAAATTAAGCACTGGCAGGGCAGCCTGATAGCGGCGGGTGCTGGCCGAGCGCCCAGCTCTGAAGGCCATGCCACCGCCAGCAGCAGCAGCGCAGAAGTGAGGGTGGCCTGGTGTGTGGTGTATTGTGCAGCCTTTTATTTAAAGTGCAGTTTGTAATGTGGCATTTCACCGCCGCGGGGTCGGCTCTGGTGGCGACAGTTTCAAGCTTAACAGAGTGAAAGTCGCCTCTGCTACTTGCTTCAAATGCACAGTCTCTAGGAACACACACAGACCAAGGGTAGGGACCACACAGACATTCACAGGTACAAGCTCTAGTCGGGTTTACAAGTTTTATTGAAGTTACAGTTAAGGTTATGACTACCCAAGGCACATAGACATTCTATGAAGACCTGTGCAAAAGTTACAACTCTAGTTCTACTCACATCCTGTTCAATAGTATTAGGGTCTGAGGTGTCTCTCATGGATTGATCATCAGTAGAGGGATGGTTCCTGCTGGAATTTCCCATAGGGAGCTCAATTTTCCTGCTCTGGGCACCCCCTTTTTATAATGAGATTCTGATTATACCTCATTAGCATTGACACACAACCTGTATCCTGTGGTTAAGGCACATTTGGAAACAGAGGTGCCTTTACAAAAAAATTTTTATTTAAAATTAATCTTCCTGCTAATTGTTCACCCTGTTACCTCTTGGTACCTCTTTTCCCATAATCTTAATACAGCCACATATTAAATTTAAAAGTAAATTTAGAACAATCAGGAGACAATACAGCAAGATATTCCCTATCCCAAGCCTTGAGGTATCAGTTCTGGAGCTTTAATGCAGGTATCAGAAACACAAGGTTGATACTTTTTACCGCATCTTTAGTAGAGATAAATAAAAATAAATAAAATCTGCTTACTTTCTCTAACAGACACGCTCCATGTTACTGCCATTATCTCCGCTATTTTAGTCAATTGTTTTTCATTCCACTGAAAACATATTTACTTAGTTTACATAGGGGATTAAAGTTTTTTTCTCTTTTTTACGAATAGGGAATTTATTTCTCTAGTTATTTTGGCATTTGTGTTAACTGGTCACTATCATGTAGGTGACTCACTAACATTTCACTCCATCATTGCTATTAGTATCATACTTGGAACTGTATTTATCTTCATAGACATTTTACTTTACTTTACAGACAGATTTAAAAATACAATCTGAAGATAAGTGATCTTCATCTGCACAGTGTCTAAAGTTTTGAGTTTAGCTAATTTTTTTTTAAATGACCCTTGCTAAGGTAAGTACATGCAAAATGTAGAGTCTGTTATTTGACTGTACCATTTTAAATAATGAATGACAAAGCACAATACGGTAATAATGATAATTACTCCAGCCAGGACAGCTGAGGCATTTTAGAACTCATTACTCAAAGAATTGAATTTAAGCATAAGATGGAAATAAAATTTTGAAATGCACAGACCAGTTAGAAAGCTAAAATACCAGCACTGTCATCCTGACCGAATGTGAAAGAATAAAATTACAGAGACTATGTGCACTTTGCACATTTTGACAGGAAGTAAAAAGAAGTAATAACAGTAATTGAAGTGTCTATTGTGGGGTGAGTGTGGGGGGGCGGGGGTGAGACACACCCGCTGTCACTTCAAGCACAGCGGCACTCACTAGTCCGAAGGCTCGTTCACACAGCAGCAGGGGCCAGCAGCTCCCACTCCTGACCCAGAGGCAGCAGCACAGACTCTTGTCCCCCCCGCTCAGCTCAGCAGAGACTAGGCAGAGGCAGGAGGGTGGGGCCACCCTGACATCAGCAAACCCCCCCCCACACACACACACACAGCACACGGGAGGCTCCTGGGAGCAGCTTGGCCGGGGCAGCTCCAAGGGGGGGCGGGGCAGGGCTGCAGGAACAGGTGCAGGGGCAGACAGCTGAAGAGAAGTGGGGAGAGGAGAGACAGGACACCCCTCAGCAAGGCCCCCCCGGACCGTCATGTCGTCTGCCCCCCACTGAGTCTGGTCCTGTCCTGCTCTTCACAATGAGAACAGCGCTGGGCTCCCTGCCAGCGAGCTATCCCTGCGCCCTGCCAGGGCCTCCATCTCCTGTATCCGTCTGTGGCTAGTAGGAGTGTGATGGATCTGCTGGGAGAGACAAGGGGCTCTCGCTTCGTCCCCTCCCCCTGGCGTTTCCTGGCTGCTCTGAGCAGGGTGGAGGTGGGACTCCTGCCTGTGAGCCAGCCAGAGCTTCCCTTTGATTGGCTCCTCTCCCCCATGAGTGGTGGGGTTGTGAATGGGGCAGCAGGTACTGAGTGTTGGACTCTCACTCTTTCAGGGGCCAGTGACCTTCGAGGAGGTGGCTGTGTATTTCACCAGAGAGGAATGGGCTCTGCTGGACCCCACTCAGAGAGCCCTCTGCAGAGACGTCATGCAGGAGAACTATGAGACGGTGGTCTTGCTGGGTGAGGAGTCCTGTCCCCTGGGTTATTAGAAGCTGTGAGGGCTCTAAAAAACCTGAGTAGTGATAACTTTATACCTTTAATTGTCATACAAGTTTTGACAAGTTCCCTTGCCCCCCTTTTTTTGCCTTATCTCCCACCCACTAAAATAATTTTTGGACATGTGCCTTTTTGGTGCCAACAGTCATTTGAAAATTGCATTTAATGTATCCTTATAGGATACCTTAATAACTACATTAATCACTGTAGCTTTCATGCCGTTACCTCATTTTAGGAGGAAAATATGCCACCTGTAGAATTCTAAATTGAGTTAATAGGTGTATGACTCATGCCTGGCTTGTGTGACAGTCAGGTGAGCTCCTCTTTTGATAGGAGAGCGTATAATGTTGCCATTCAGGACCCCACGGGTGAAGGGAGAACAGAGCTATGGGAGGGGAGGAGAAGGGAGGAGTAGATAATTCTGGGGTGCCAGGACATGGGGAGGGGGTGTGCAGGGTTAGAGCTAAGAAGCAGCAGGGAGGGAGGAGGTTGTGAGAGAGGAGGAGGGAACACAAGAAGCTCCCAAGGTGCCGGGAGGTGGTGCCGGCTGAGAGTAATGGGAAGAAGGGGAGGGGAGTGTGGAGGAAGGGCACCCAGGAAGTGGGCTGGGTGGGTCAGTGGGAGGGAGGAGAGGTTTGGGGATCCAGAGCCCTGGGGGATCCCAGACCTTTAACCCCAAATCCCTACCCAAGCCTTGTTGCTTTAGAGCCTACACTCCAGTTTTCTTTCTGTTCAGTTTCACTTCATTATACACCCCCCCCCCAATATTATTATTATTATAACTCTTGACCTCCCTCTCCCGCTCATTACCCCCCTCCCCATATGGCCTCCCCATCTCAATGCACAGTGACCCCGGCCTCCGACCCTGAGTCCTTGCTGCATCCTCCCTCCCACACCAGGGCCACCTCCCTGGCACCAATGGGCGCTTGGCTGATGATGTCACAGGGCGGTGGTGTAGCCTGGACAGTTTCTACACTTATAAGGTTACAGGTTGGGGCACAACTTGCCCTTGTACAGGGCTACTCAGAGTTAATTGAGAAGATGGAATTTGGTGAAACACAGAAACGTGATTTAATCCAGACAGTTATAACTGAAATCATAGGCCAGGCTCAATACACGTAACGATTAAACTAAGATCAGTACAGTAAAGAGGGTTTTGCCCTGTGCATACTTACAAGATACGGACACCCTTGGAAAGAAAGATCGACGGGCAAAGGAGCCCATCAGAAGGGAGCCCTGCTTCAGTTTACACTGTCTCAGGGACCCGACAAAATGAAAACCTGGTAGCTAGGAGAGGTATTTTATCCACTTCCTTAGGATGGCTATGTACCATATCTGCTCCTTTTCTCTGATTACAAGAATGTCAATAGCTGCCCCAACCCATACGTGGCCTTTGGGAAGTCCATAAGCATCAAGCATTAATACTCATGATTTACATCACTTATTAATTAATAATTCCAATCTATGAATGTGGTGCAACCTAATTGCTAAAGCCCACCCCAAACTTCCTTCTTTTCGGAAGAATTAGGGGCTGTTGCTCCTGAATTTTAGTGTTTAATTCCCCAGCCTTCTCCACACACTGGGGGAGTTTAATTCTCCCTCCCATTACACCTGAGTCACTAGATTTCCTAATTCCCCAAAATGTGCTTTTGCGATGTCACAGTTCTAGGGTAGCGAAGCCTTTGACCTGCCTCCATGTGGTGCTCAAGCAATGGCCTCTCGGGTATCAGGCCTCTAGCCAGCCCCTCTCTATGGGTGGGGACCCACATGCCTCTCCTTTTTGACCAGGGTGTGAGGATTGCAGCTTGTCCTCCACTGTGTTCACTGGACTAACATCCAGTTCCTGTGCTTTGCTTTCTCTCCAAGGGCTGTGAGCAGTGTGTGTGTGTGATAGAGGTGGGAATTTTGGTGATGTCAATACACACCTCAGTTTCCCTCTGTGGTTGGTATTGCCATGATTATAAAGAGCAGGAGACATGAGGTGTTTTGTCACGGAGCTGTCACGGGGTGATATGAATGGGTCATTAAGGACAGGCTGGGACCAACCTACATCAGTGGAATACCCGACAGGGACAAGGGAATAATTGTCACCTGTCCATGGGAGGATCTCCCCTTGGCTGAGTGAAGCACACATGGACTCATGATGTGCTTGGGAGCAGGAAGAACTGGGTTTGCAGATGCGGGGAGCTCTACTGGAGCGAAGACAAATGGACAGGCTCAGTGAAAGGAAACCAAACTGTTTTCTACAGCAGCCTGGCTCAAGGGCATTGGCCAGTATGGACTATATCGTCGTCTTTGCTTCTCTGTGCTAATCTAAAGACGTTCAGTGCTGTATTTCAGTTGACTAATGAACCCTGCTATGTTTTAAAAGTCTGCCCAGTGTCACAGCACAAACTTGCTCTGTGCATTGACTGAGGAACAGTCTGTGTACAGGAGGGTCGTTCGGCTGGACCTGCTGGCAGAGCTCACAGGTTGAAATAGGAGTGTTGAAGCCAGAGGCTCAGTCTCAGGTGCTGAAGCTACATGGCCTGTCCTTGTGGAAGAGTGGGAGCCCTTGGGGGTCTAGTGCACTCAAGGGACACCTCCCAAGGACAGTTTAAAAGCCAGGGCATTGCACAGATCCTGTGCATCCATGACAGTGGCATTGTGCCTTATGGGGAAAAGATATAAAGCAAGAAAAGCATCAAAATGTTTATTTACCATCAGTCCTCTTGGGAATCCCCGATCATTCCAAAGTATATTAAAAACCTTCTTTAAAAGCTTACGTCTGGGTTATCAGGTCATGTCAGTTTGTAGCCCAAAAAGGCCCTTCTCAGTCAGCTCAAACTCAACTGTTTCTCCCCAAAAAGTCTGTCATATTCAGTCTCCCGAAAGAGGTAAAATCAGTCACTGCCCCTTTCTGTGCTGGGCAAAGCTTCAGAAGATGGAGTTCTGCATAACCAGCCTTGAGATCCAGCCTTAGTGACACCAGATTGCACAGGAAACCCATCCCCCCCATCCCTCAGCCTCCCCGGTATCATCTGGCCCATCTCAGCACCACAGTCTGTGAAGTATTCGTGCTTTCAAGGGCTGGCTCAAAGATACAGATAACAGTCATAAGTAGGGCCAGTGTTTGCTGGCAGCGAAAACAGAGTAATTCACAAGCATGAGCAATATATAATCCTTTACAACATGAAAATGCATTGGGGAGGACAGGAGCCAGCTGTGTGGGGAAGGTGGGACCCAGACACTGGGCATTGAGAGCCTGGAGCCGGCTGTGTGCTGGGGAGACGGGACATGAACCAGCTGTGTGCAGGGGAGAGGAGCAGGGGAGAGGTGCTGTGGACGCAGCCGAGAGCAGGTGTGAGCACCGTCTGCGCTGCAGCACGATGAGGGTGCCCAGCGTCCCACTGCCAAGTGCCCCGTCTCCCAAGGGGAAGCTCCAGTGTTTTTTCTGAGCCCAGACTTGTATGAGGAGGGAAGAAATTGGCAGCAAGTCTCAAAAGCAGCCAGCCCCCAGCCTCTGCCCCGTGCCCTGGGGAGGAGTCAGGGGTCTCCAGGCAGAAATGTGGGGTTTGTGACCCTGCATCCCCAACCACCTTCTGTTCAGCTATTCTGGATACAAAGGGTGATTCCAGAAATGAAGAGTAGTTTCAGGGGGAAATGCAGTAATAGCAGCAATTTCCGGAAAACACTGGCCCTAGTCATAACATTAAATACAATAGTCTCAAGTTCTATACCTGTGTTCATCAGATCTGTCCCTCTGCCTTCACATAGTTCACTCTGCTGGTGGGTTCCACCTCTTCCCCCATCTGTGTCTGTCTTGTCTAGTTAGACTGTAAATTCTTCAGGGCATGGGCCATCTTCTATTCTGGGTTTGTGCTGTGCCTAGCACAACGGGCCCACCGTTCATTGGCTCTTAGGCACTAAGGTCATGAATGTGAGTTATAATAATAACTCTTCTGCCACTTTGAGCCAAGGAAGCCGGCCTTGGGATGTTACATCTTAAAATTGAGCTGGGGTTAAAACCATGGAATATTCCTTGTGACAAGTATCCCACAAATTCCATGGACCTTCCTTTTTTTCTTTCCCTTCCCAGGGTTTCCAGTTTCCAAACCTGATGTGATCTCGCAGCTGGAATGAGGGGAACAGCCTTGGGTCTCAGACCTCTATGGCTCTGAAAAAAAGTGCTCCTGAGAGCTGTGTGCACAGGTGAGGAATTGGGTGAACCATCTCAACAACTGTCTGTGAATACAAGAAACCTTTGGGATGCCCTACAAAGACTCTCCAAGTTGTAAGCGCTCCAAGTTCAGAACTGTTCCCTGCAGATGTGGAATCATTAGGCAGATGTCACTCATGGCTTCCCACCTATCCTGACTGACAGTTGGCAGCAGGTCCCTCCCTAATCTCACCTTCCCCTGAGAGTTCTGGTGAGATGCAGACCCAGAACGGATCCCTTCCTCTCTCTGCTCTGGGGAAGGGTTTGGGGAAAATCAGCTCCTGATAGGTTTGATCTCTCCCACACATATTTTGGTTTGTTCACACCTTTTTCCATTCCTCTCTCTGAGATTTCTTTTCTCTCCGGCACAGGGAGTGACCTGTGTCTGGATTCTCTCTGTCTCCCATCAGGTGGTGGGATGGCAAGTGAGAATGAGGAGACACCCCAGCAGGAAGATGCTGAGCAAGTAGAACCACATGGGATGTTATCAGGAAGACCCAAAGGGAACGTTTCTGGGAGTTGTGCACTCCCAGAAAGAACAAAAACCTGTGAGACTAAGCACAGGCCAGAGGAAAACTTCAGTAGCCTCTCAGACCTTATTACACGCGAGAGCATCAACTTGGAAGAGACACGCTACACATGGCATGAGTGTGGGAAAAGCTTCAATGGGAGCTCAGACCTTCTCACACATCAGAGAATCCACAGGGGAGAGAAGTCCTACATATGCTCTGAGTGTGGGAAGAGTTTTAAGCAGAGCTCTGCCCTGATCACACATCAGAGAATCCACACAGGGGAGGTGCCCTACACATGCTCTGAGTGTGGGGAACGCTTCAGTTATAGCTCAGCCCTCGTCTCTCATCAGAGAATCCACAGTGGAGAGACGTCCTACACGTGCTCTGAGTGTGGGAAAAGTTTCAATCGGAGCTCAAACCTTGTTAGACATAAGAAAATCCACATATGAGAGAATTGTAAGAAATGCCTTGATTCCGGCTGGACAAAGATTGTTTTTTAAAAAATCACAATTGCGAATTCCTACAGAGTGACCTTTGCACCATGTTCACCGTGGTCTCTCAGCTCCCCTATATGAGTTGCCTGCTTCTGCCTTTGCAGCTCCTGTTCTTTATTGCCCATCAGCATCCCAATCCCCCTGTTGTTCACTTGGTTAGGTCAATATTTTTTCTAAAGGGCTGGGAAGAGGAGTCCCTAGCAAATGGCTTGGAACTAAGCAAAATACCCCTGCATTTGGCCCCCAAAGCCGTTGTGGCCTGGGCCCTGCAGGAGGTGACTCCTGAAGATATCACCTTCCTAATCAGGTGCGTGTTGCCTATTATTTGGGAAATGCAATTCCTGTCTAGGTGGGGATGGGGAAAATGGAAGTGATCTTTCTGTTCAGCTCACCCCTAGGAGATGCTGCAAATATGTAGAAAATGAAATCCCTGTTGAATGTGGCATAGCTGCAGAAAGAGACCTATTTTCCATAGATACCTGACATTTGGTGTTTTACAGGGATTCTAAGCCGCACCTGAATTTAGTCCCTAATTTAAATCTGTGCCACCAGATTAAAGAAATGAAAGGGTATAGTTGGGGGAGTTGTACCTCACTATCACTATTAATACGTTGTGTGGTTGGTGAAGAATTCTACACCAGAGACGTGTAAAATTACTCCAAGAAAGGTCAAAGATTCAACAAGAACTCAGGGAGAAACTGCAGATTTTGGTTTTCACCCTAGAGATGGAAGCTATGGTGACCTGTGGCCCAGGTAAACTATTTTTAGAATGCTGCTCCCTAGTTAAGTGGCATTGGTCACACTCCTAAAGGACGCCATGATTAAATTGGGAACAACTGTCTTTTACCATTTGGATCCAAAGTTTCATGAAGCACAGAGAGAAACAGCTGATTGCTTCAGAGCCAATCCATGCCTATGGGTCCCAATCTGGCTGACTTGCTGGACAAGAAGCAGTTCCATGCTGGGCAAATGATGGTAGCCAATGAGGGAATGTATCAGATTCCAAGTTCAGATTGCAGGATACATGAATGCTGACTCCTGACTCCGTGGTTTGGTCTCTTAGTTTTGCTATTAAGTCTTAAGCATTTGTATCACTTCTCCACCTCCTGCTACTTTGAAAGATTAGAAAGTGTGGAAATAGAGCACAGGTGGTTTTCTCATGATGCAACCTACCCACTAGCATGAGAGCCCTTCCACCTACACTTATGGGAGAAGACCCAGGGCGAAATGAACTCACAGAAATGGAAGGCTCCTAGGTTATTGCAGAATGTGATTTCACACAAAGCTCACTGGCTGGAAATGGGAATTAAGAGAAAACTGCCCTATAGGTTTATATTTTATAATCTTTGAATAAATTGTTACCAGCGACAATGAAATGAAACATGAAGTTAATTAGTGTAAAGTAAGAGGCTGATTATGTGATAACTTTCAGTGTTACAATATAATTCAGGTTTTCTTCTAGTTCTCTCCTGCCCCTCCTACTATATTGGCAATGGTGGCTAATCTTGAAAGTAAAACCTCACTCCAAAGGAATTAGAGTGGGGGAACATGGGAGAGAAATAGCATGTATGAAAATAGAGCCCCAGTGTAGACTGTAATTATTTCTATTTCAAATGGAATTTATTTTGATAAACTTTAAAATAATTTTTTTCAAGAGGAAAATTGCTTGAGTCAAGATGTGTAACCCTCTACTGAGTTAGAGGGTAACAGCCACAGAGTTCCCCAGTTTGCTTGGTTGCTAAACAAAGACACATCGGGCAGGAGAGGTCAGAATTTAAAATGGTGATGGATGCAGGACGATTGATTTTTGCAACCAGTTATTTTACTGTTAGAGCCCAGCTGCTTAACCCTCAGGCCTGGCCATGGAAACTTCCCCGTAACTGGCCTTATGTTTCTTTCATGTTTGATACCTTTGGGGTTCGCACGTCCACACGACATGCGGTTTACGACAGCAGATACTTTGAGAAAACTGCCGGGCTCAGTCGGGCTGTTCCAAACTCTGCCTCACTTCGTCTAGAGTGGGTCATGTGATGAAGTCTCCATGGTAACTAATGGCCAGGCCCTTCCCCCCTGCAAGGGGATGCTAAAGGTGTTTGAGAACAAAGAGATCAGGTGACCTCCTGGCCTGGGAAGGAGACAAAGCCCAGAGAGGAGGGGCTGGAGGGGGGTTGGCAGTTTTGGAAGCTGGCTGGGAAATGGAGGAGCCCCATGGGGCCTGGGCCTCCCAATGGGGCTGTGGCCTCCCTGGGGCCCCAGATGGACCTAACTAAAGGGGGTCCTGTTGTCTGTACTAGCAAGACCTGTTTTGGACTGTGTTCCTGTCATCTAAATAAACCTCTGTGTTACTGGCTGGCTGAGAGTCACGTCTGACTGCAAAGTCGGGGGGCAGGACCCTCTGGCTTCCCCAGATGAATGCTCCAAGGAGAGACCCAGGAGGTGAAGCCGTGTGAACTTCTTGCCCTGAAGACCAAGGGAGAGGAGGCCCCCCAGAGTCCTGCCTGGCTTTGTGGGGAGCAGTTCCAGAGCATCGCCCAGGGACTCTGTGACACCCCTCACTCCCGACCCGCAGCCCCTGCTATCCCAGTCCTGACCTCCATATTCACAGCTCTGACGGTGCCCCTCACTCCCGACCCGCAGCCCCCTGGGTTCCCCCCAGCTCTACCGGTGCCCCTCACTCCCAACCCGCAGCCCCTGCCATCCCAGTCCTGACCTCCAGACTCACAGTTCTGCTGGTGCCCCTCACTCCCGACCCGCAGCCCCCTGCGCTCCCTCCAGCTCTGACGGTGCCCCTCACTCCCGACCCGCAGCCCCCTGCGCTCCCTCCAGCTCTGACGGTGCCCCTCACTCCCGACCCGCAGCCCCCTGCGCTCCCTCCAGCTCTGACGGTGCCCCTCACTCCCGACCCGCAGCCCCTGCCATCCCAGTCCTGACCTCCAGACTCACAGCTCTGCTGGTGCCCCTCACTCCCAACCCGCAGCCCCTGCTATCCCAGTCCTGACCTCCAGATTCACAGCTCTGACGGTGCCCCTCACTCCCGACCCGCAGCCCCCTGGGTTCCCCCCAGCTCTACCGGTGCCCCTCACTCCCAACCCGCAGCCCCTGCCATCCCAGTCCTGAACTCCAGACTCACAGCTCTGCTGGTGCTCCTCACTCCCGACCCGCAGCCCCTGCTATCCAGTGCTGACCTCTAGATTCACAGCTCAGCTGGTGCCCCTCACTCCTGACGCGCAGCCCCTGCTATCCCAGTCCTGACCTCCAGACTCACAGTTCTGCTGGTGCCCCTCACTCCCAACCCGCAGCCCCCTGCTCTCCCTCCAGTTCTGACAGTGCCCCTCACTCCTGATCCACAGCCCTCTGGGCTCCCTCCAGCTCTGCTGGTGTTCCTCACTCCTGACCCGCAGCCCTTGCCATCCCATTCCTGACCTCCTGTGACGTTATGAGTGTAATATAATATTTCATTGAAAGGTGACAGGGCCAGAAAGAGTTAATTAACTCACCTCACCCACTGACCTTGCTGCGCTGGTGCCTGGAGCTGCCCCTGTCCCTGACCCAGGGCAGAGGATATTGGAAGCTGACCATCCAGAGTTTGCAAAATAAAGGAGCAGGGGGGTGAGGCCTGGCAGTGTTGGCAGAACGGGAAAGCATCAGAGGGTCCTATGGCAACCAGGGGGATTGGTGGGAGTCGGTGAGGGAGGAGTTGGCGGCTTTGTTCTGGTGGCTGGGGAAACACCTCAACATTAAAGAAACCAACAGTGCCAAGTCCTGCAGTGTCGCCTGTGGGATTTCCACAAGAGCATCCGGGCAGGGGAGCCAGTCACCGTGTGACTGTATGATTGGATCAAGCGACAGCTGCCCGAGTTCCAGGAGATGAGGCTGCAGCTGGCCGATATGAGCGGGAGCACCGAGTGAAGGGAGGGGCGGCCTCCCCTGACATTTTTGCAGCCTGCAGGGAATGGAGACAAAGCAGGGGGATGCAGGGACTCAGGGCAGGACCCGGGGATCCGGTAGAACAGGGCCACAGTCGCTGGAGGAGGAGAGAGAGTCCTGCGAGAGGAAGCCGCTGGTGGGAAGCAATAAGTGCAGAGTGCAAACCAGCCAGCTGAGAGTCACAGGGGTCTAGAAAACAAAACAGCAGCAGGTTCCATGGTGTAATGGGCTGCACTCGGGACTTTGAATCCTGGAATCTGAGTTCAAATCTCAGTGGGACCTCTGGCAGGTATAGTGGTTTGCTGCAAAGCCTTGGATCTCAAAGTGCTTGGTTACTCTCTCCCTGGTTGAACTAGAGTCATGTTTTTTTTTCTCCTCCTCGTGGGTCATTGGCGATGGGTCTCTGGTCCAGCTGGGCCGCTAGAGGGTGGGGTCCTAGAACTTAACAGTCTGGCTAGAGATTCCTGCGGGTTGACCTGATGTTGGGTTTCTCGCTGCTTCACCTGATGCCCACAACTTTGGTCCCTGTAGCTGCAGCTGCCCCCCTCTTCCTCTTGCCCACATGGCATTTAAAGGAAGCAGGGCCAGGGCCAGGCTTCCCAGGCTGGAGCCCAGCCCCTCTCCTCCTCTGGGCACCTAGAGCAGAGGCGGCTGGTGCTGATAGCTCCAAGGGAAGGTTTAAAAGCCACAGAGCAGCCGAGGGCAGGGCAAGAGGAGGGCAGGACCATGCCTGTGTGTGGCCAGCAGACAGCCACAGAGACACCCAGCCAGGCTGCTCCCTGCCATGCCAAACACCCACTGAAGGCCACCCACAGACCAGCATGTGGGGTGGCTGCTGATGCTCTGTGGCCAACATCAGAAGACGGTAGGAAAGCAGGGCCAGCCCCCCTGGTGGGGCTCTGACCGTTCCCACTCCAGGTGCTCACTTTGGCAGTGGGGCAGGAGATTTTTCTCCAAGAGGCTTTTCCCCAGCTGGCGAGAAGCAGAGAAACACCCAGGCTCCCAAGGTGCTATGTAGCAACCCCCCTCCAGCACAGGGACAGCCGCACACTTGGAAGAGGGAAACTGCTCCACACTCTAGCCCGGGCAGCCGCCCATTTTCTTTGGCAAGTCAGGAAGGGCAAAGGTGAGACTGGAAGCACCTGGGGCTCATGCCCCAGCCTTTGTGACACCCAACCCCCAACTCCTTCCTGGGGCTCTAGCTGAAGCCAGAGCATTGGCCTGAGCGGCCAAGAAGAGGTTCCAGCCCTGAAGGGAGCAGGACTTTCAGCACAAAAGTAAAACTGCAGAAACACAACCACGAAGGGACTCGAACCCTCAATCTCCTGATCCGAAGTCAGGCACCTTATCCGTTAGGCCACGTGGTCACAGAGGAAAAGGCCCTCCAGGCACTTCTTTGGAAAAGGCAGACACTGACGCATCTGACGAAGGGGGGATTCACCCACGAAAGCTCATGCTCCAATACGTCTGTTAGTCTATAAGGTGCCACACGACTCTTTGCTGCTTTTGCAGACACTGTGTTTCTCAGGTCAGCTACTGAGGGGGGCCAAGACTCCCTGGGCACAAGAAGTCGAGTTCCCAGTGAGATGTGAGACTTAATTCTCTGGAGCCAGGTGCAGGGCTTTGGCAGGGAGGCTCAGGCATGGGGGATTGTGGTGCTACGGACGGACCAGCTGTCTAGGTGCGGAGATTTATTCTCACTGAGAAGGAGGAGGAGGAATCCTGCTGATAGGCAGTGGCCAGGGCCGGTGCAACCACTAGGCGAACTAGTCGGCCGCCCAGGGTGCCAAGTGGTTGGGGGCACCAAAAAGCGCACTCAGGGGAGGCCGGGGAGTGAAGGTGAGCTGGGGCAGGGGCTGGGGAGGTGCAGGGGATGGGCGGCCTGCAGCAAGTAACGGGGGTGGGGGTGTGCAGGGGAACCACTCCCTGTCCCAGCTCACCTCTGCTCCGTCTTCTCCCCTGAGCACGCCGCCCCCGCTCTGATTCTCCTCCCCTCCCAGGCTTGCTGCACTAAACAGCTGATTGGCACCGCAAGCCTGGGAGGCGGGAGAAGTGGAGCGACGCCGGCGAGCTCAGGGGAGAAGGCGGAGCGGAGGTGAGCTGGGGTGGGGAGCTGCTGCAGGGGGGCTGCCCGGCTCTTCCCCATGGCCCCCGCCCCTGCACTCACTGCATGGTAAGTGGAGTGACCCAGCCCCAGCCTGGTCCACTGCCCTTGCTCCCAGCAACGCCGCCGGCGAGTGCTGTGGGGCGGTTCCCCCTCCCCCAAGCTTGGGAGCCAGGGGAGCAGAGCAGGCTGGGGCCCCAGGCCTCCATGGGGGGAAGCAGAGGGGGGCTGGTCCCAGGCCATCGTGGGACATGGGGGGCTGGCTACTTCCTGCAGGAAGTGGAGTGACCCAGCCCCAGCCTGCTCTGCTCCCCTGGCTCCCAGGCTTGTGTTGGTGTTGGCTGGATTTGTGCGGGTGTTTGTGTATATTAGCAATTGTGTGTGTGTGGCTGGATTCATGCAAGTGTTCGTGTATGTTTGCAAGTGTGTGCATGCTCTGCTGCCCTCTGCTGGCGCGACAACTGTTTCTCTGTATGTCACAGCCCCCATACCGTCGACCCCGGTGGTGATTTCCCCATGTTACAAGGGCTGGCTGGCCTGACCCTTCTCCCCTCTGCGGAGTGTGGTGGGGCTGCAGCTCACCCCCTGTGGGGCAGGAGGGCCCAGGTGCGGGGTGCTGGGCTTCAATGCACCTGGAGAGCAGCTCAGGTGAGGCGGGCAGGGCATGTGGTGTCCGTTCTGCAGTGCCGCAATTCTCTTTTTCCTGGCCTTGTTCCAGAGCCGTCACAGCCCAATTCTCTGCCCTAATGTTGAGCCCTCTACTGCACCCTGAACCTCTCATTCCAACCCCACCCCAAAGCCTGCACCCCCTAGCCAGTGCTCTCACCCCCTGCACTCCAACTCTCTGTCCCATGTAGCCTGATTTAGGGTGTACTAATAATATTAATTTGGAAAATATGATGAAAATGTAATTTATTAGCTTACATTTTATTTAATTTAATTGAGTTATAAAGTTACAGTTGCATTACTGCTATTCAAAAGATACATATGGCATTATATGCAACAAAGTTTTGGTTAATATACTCACACCTTTCCTTGATAACCTGGTGGTAAGAGACACAGGACCAGCCTTGCAGTTCAGGTTTCTCAGTTCTTGAGTGAAAGATGCAGTGCTTAGGAAAAGCTAATGTTACTTAGGGTTTACTTGACTAAGTTAAACTTATAATCAAATCCTAATAAACAAAGAATAAAAACTTAGGGAAACCGAGCTTAGCCGAGTTACTTTGAAACTTAAAGTTTAAGAACAAGTACAGGCGCCTACTGATAGTAGATAGAGAGAGAGTGGAGGAAGTAAGTCAGAATGATAGAGCGACGTGCTCTAGCGAGGTGGGTTACCTCTTTCATAGGGCACAAGAGCCAGAAATCCTTCCTCCTATGCCCAAATTTCATTCCTTACCCACAAAACATTAGGGTACGCTTACTTCATAGGCTAGTATGTTTGTGCATGTTGATGACATGTACATATGCACATAAGTTCCCTTGTGGTGTACGTGTTAATTCTGTGGGTACAACACTGAAAAAAAACCCCTATGCCATTCTCCATTGTCGATTGGTCTAGACAGGCGTGGGTACTTCTCTCTTTAAGTAACAAGATAAAAGTCAATTTTCCTTTCTGAGTGAAAGGTCACAATATAGATATGCTAACTTTGCCTTAGCTTAAGATACAGGATATGGCCTGTAGGTCATCGTAAGCCATGTGCTCCAGCCCCCTAATCATTTTTATTGCCCACCGCTGGACTCTCTCCAGTTTGTCCACGTCCCTTCTCATGTGGGTCCCAACCCCAAAAATACTCACATTTCACCCCAATGGCCCCCAAATGTACATAAGGTGCTGCCATGGTCAAGTCGCCCTTGAGCCTGCTGGCAGAGAACAAGGTGAAAATTAGCCAGGACGTCGCTCAGGCAATTCCCTCTGCTCCCAGCAGGTGGTATCGGAAACCTCCAAGATGGCTCACTTCTCTTTCTCTCATCAGCTTCAGGCCCCAGGGTTACAAATGCAGAAAGCAGTCAAGAGTCTCCCCTGGACTCAGGGTGTGGGGCTGCCATGAGGGGATGGACTTGCACACTTGGGATATTAGTGCAAAGATACAATTTCAATTTTTCATAGAGAAATCTGAGGACCATTTATATTTGGTAAAAATCTTATTTAGTATAAGGAAAGCTGCAGTCACAGCCTGGTTACTGGGATGCAAAACACTTTCCTCCTGGGAGAAACAAGAAGTTAGAATTAGAAATTTACATCATTTGTTCCAATGTTGGCACAGGTTTAATTTTGCTTCTGTGTAGGTTTGTTTCAGGCTGTGACTGTTTTGGTTTATTGGGTTGTTTTGTTTTTTTTTAGTTGGACTGGAGCTTTTAATTGACATTTGCTGGATTCGAATGGCTGACCTGCAACACCAGTTTTGACATTGTTGTGCATATTTTATACAGATTTGGCCAGTATTCAAGGATTCGATTCCTTTATAGGAGGTTTTAGTGGTCAGGCTTATTTATGTTATTTTATCATCCTGCTGTCGCACACCTTTTTGATGAAATTATTAATTTATGGTATTTGTTAGTTTTTATTTTTAAAAACAAAGTTTTTCTTAGTGTTTGGGTTTTAAATTCAGCATTGTTTTTGGTTTCAATTTTTTATTTTGGTTTTGGTTATTGATGGGATCTTTAAGAACTTTGGATTTAATACTAAAATTTGGACAGATTTAGATTATTTAAAGTAAACCCTGTTTACTATTTTATTTTAATAAAGGTTGTATTGCTCTAACCCCTGGCCGGGGGAAGAGGAGATGAGCCTGGCCTTTAACTGGGAAGGAGCAGAGGCATGGGAGGCATGGCCCCCGTGAGGGGTGGGGCCAGGTGATGGGGGGCATTGCCCCCCAATTTTTTTTGTCTAGCCCACCTCAGTCCCCCAGCAAACGAGAAGAGCCTGATGCCACCTGCTGGTCACTGGGTGTCGCTGCTGTATCAAGGGAAAAACCTTCTGTGCATTACTCTGACTGCCCACTGGGTGTCACTGCTGCGCCAAGGGAGACATAAGAACGGCCAGACTGGGTCAGACGCAAAGTCCATCTAGCCCAGTATCCTCCTGTCTCCTGACAGCGGCCAGTGCCAGGGGCCCCAGAGGGAATGAACAGAGCAGGGAATCATTCAGTGATCCACCCCCTGCCGCCCATTCCCAGCTTCTGGCAAACAGAGGCTACAGGCACCATCCCTGCCCACCCTGGCTAATAGCCACTGATGGGCCTGTCCTCTGTTCATTTATCTAGTTCTTTTTTTGAACCCTGTTATAGTCTTGGCCTTCACGACATCCTCTGGCAAGGAGTTCCACAGGTTAACTATGCAACTGCCCTGAGTTTACCCTCCCCCCACCCCAGGTTGTATATGGAAAAGAGGATGCAGATGAGGAGAGCCATGATGTGTCTGTCACTAGCTGGTGCCTCAGTTTCCTCTAGGCAGCAGTGCTGCAGGCTCCTTTGGTCAGTTCCCATGCAGCTGTGTCGGGGGAAGTGGGAGTAGAGGCTCATGCTCCCCAGCCCCACACCCGTCCCCCAGCAGCTGGGGAATCCAGGCCACATTTAACCCTGGTAGCTGGGCCGGGAAAGGGCTGGGGAGGAATTGGGGGGGGGAGACAGATGCACCTGCTTTGAGGGGAGATCTTCCCATTCCCTTCCAGGGGCTGAAGGGCAAAGTCAGGGAGGGGGGAAGGAGCCGGAGTTCAGCCCAGGGGGAGGCGCTGCCAGAGGGTTAAACCCCGGCACAGACAGGGGCAGAGGGGTAACAGTTACCCCGGGGGGCTGAGACTCCAGTGTTTGCAAAAACAGGGTGAGGGGAGCAGAGGGGCTTTTCTATTTCCCCTCCCACAGGCAGCACCTCTTAGCATGGGCTTCCCAGGGCTGGGCTCTTAAAGGCACAGGCATCCCACTGCCTAGACACTGCAGCTCCTCTCTGATGTAACCTACTGAGGTGCTGCAGTAGGAGACTCAATTCAGTGAAACCGGCATTTCCTATATGCCCCCCAGCCAGGGGGCTGTGCACCCCTCCCCCGAATTTCCCCAACACCCCCCAGTGGTCAGGTAGTTACATGCAGCGCTGCCAATGTTGTCACTGGCTGCAAATCTGAATGGAAATTGAAACGTTAACACACAGTTTAAAAGCAGCTCCAACGTATGAAAAATACTTGTACCTGAGAAAGTAAAATAGGTTTGAGAAGTCTGGACAAAGCCGGGTTCCTCACCCAGCTGTTGTGTTTGCTGACAATGTCGGTGCATTGGCTTCGGCAATGTTGGCCAACCTCAGAATTTCAAATGATGATTTGGAAGCAAGGTGTGGATGAGCTCTGCCCTGACAGCTAGTGATGAGCCAGGGTTGGGGGAGGCTTTGGGACCAGACTGTATTTACATGAACTCACCTCCTCTGCCGAGGTATCCAGCAGACAGAGCTGTGCTGCCTCTGCTCTAGGTGCCCAGAGGAGGAGGGAAGGTGTGTGGGGCTCCAGCCTGGGGCTCTTCCTCCCTCCTGCCAAGCCCTGACTATCAATCCCCACCCTGACCCTCCTTTCTTCAAGCGCCATGTGGGCCCCAGGAAAAGTGTGGCAGGAAGCCCCAGGGCCAAACTTGTGGGCACCAGGTGAAGCAGCAAGAAGCCCAGCCATCAGCATGGCAAGTTCTAGAGCCCCAACCCATTGTGGCCACCCCAACCAGAGACCCAGCTCTAGGAGGTGGGAGTCACCCAGCAGGAGGGGGGAGACTGGCTCTTGCACAGCTGGAGACAGGGAAGTTGAGCACTGGGAGCTCCAGGACTTTACCACAAGCCAACACAAGGTCCCACTGAGATTTGAACTCAGATTGCAGGATTCAGAGTCCTGAGTGCTGTCCATTACACCATGGGACCAGCTCATGCAGCCTTCTCTGCACATCAGTGACCCTCACGGGGCTGGCTTGTGTAAGGGGGCTCTTGGCCCTTTACTACAACTTAGGATTCTTTACCAGTTTCTCTGGCATTGGGGCTCTTTTGTGCTCACAGCTCTGATGGCCGAGTGGTTAAGGTGTTGGAGTTGAAATCCAATAGGGTTCCCCTGCGCAGGTTCAAATCCTGCTCACAGCTAGGTCTGTGTTTTAGCCAGTCTCTCACCCGGGCAATACCTCTGTACAACCCCCTGAGACACTCTCAATTCTCTCCCCACCCCAAGGAAATCCTGTTCTGCTCCTTTCATAGAGATCCCTGGGACACCCCCTCACACTGGGTCCCTGAGGGGTCAGGCAAACTCTCAGCGCCTGAAGCCTCTGCCACTCACCTGGTGCCCCATAGATTAGCCATGTCGACGTGCTCTCCTTCACGTAAATCCAGTCAGTGCGACTCCTGGCCTGTCCCTGCAGAAAGGTGTATCCCCTCTACAGCTGGTGTGAGCTCGGGTCAGAGGAATAGGAGGCTACCGCCCACCCTCCACTGGTTCTGCTACAGAGAAACACGTCCTCTAAGCCGACCTCGCTACAGACCTGCCCCAGGTAGTGCTCATTGTAAAAACGTTTCCTCTGAAGGTCGAGAAAATGGGACCAGCGGTTCTCAGGCCGGCTGACACAATTAAAATCCACCCCAATACCAAACTGTGGTCCAGAGGAAGGGAGCCAGTTCCTACCCTGGATCTTTCCTTTCACACCTTAACATCAAGTGCCTCCTCTTGACCCCCTGAATCCCTGCCACATTCCACGTGCCAGATGCCCCTTTCCCAGTACTGTCGTCACTCAGCTTTGCAGAGGAGCTTTCCTCCCAAGTCCCTGCCCCCTCTGGCACCATCTCCGAGGGCCGTCCTGCCTCACTCTGTTCTTGCCATTTTGGGTCAACAAGTAAGTCACGTGGGAAAGACAGCTCCCATCTCCCATTGTTATAGGTCAGGTGGGCCAACCAGGGGGAGAAGCCCCTGCTCTCTGTTGTCCTGCTGGGGAGCTCAAAATCAGGTACTTGCCTCAGGTAAAGGTGCTGCTGCCCTCCCAGAAAACAAGCCACCCTGGGGAAAAAAAGAGATGAAGAGACCTGCCAAAGCCAGAGGTTGAACCAGGGACCTTTAGATCGTCAGTCTAATGCTTTCCTAACTGAGCTACTTTAGCAGCTGTATGTCAGTATTTTGGCCTGTTGCTTCTCTGCCCGTTATGTTTTTGCAGCAGTGGCACACAAAAAGGACGCCATTGTGAGCGGCCCATGAAGACAAGACTCGCTTTTGCCTGCCTTGCTCAGCTTGACTTCCTGCCTCACCCCGTTCCTGCCCTAGTGCCCGGGTTGACCTGGTGGGGGAAGGGGACTGGGGGCCAGTGGCGCGGGGAGGAAGTTGAGCTGGACCCTGAGCTAGACTAGACCCTGGCAGTGAGAGTCTGGCCACCACTTGCCACCCCACCCTGTTGTCCTGGCTTCCCCCACTGGGCGTCATTACGGGAGGGAAGTGGGGCTTCTGCCTCCCCTCCCCGATTTTCACACCGCAGAGGAGTGCGGACAGGAAAACGAACGGCTGCTCCACACCCCCACCGGAGGAACCCGACTCCCTTAGCTGCTCCCCCTGCTCCCCCCCAGCTGTGCTACTGAGTGGAAGTGTCCTGTGCCCAGCACACAGAGGTTGATTAATCAAAACCCTCTTCTGCCAGCACCGGGCCTCCTGCTTCTCACACTGGGCCTGCAAGCGAGGGGGCGGCTGGCACAGCGCCAAGAGTCTAACCTGTGAGGCAGGAGGCGGCTGACGCCCGCAG
This sequence comes from Mauremys reevesii, assembly GCF_016161935.1. NCBI lineage: Eukaryota > Metazoa > Chordata > Testudines > Geoemydidae > Mauremys > Mauremys reevesii. The sequence goes on from NC_052639.1 coordinate 9,086,583, forward strand.
CCTGCTGGGGAGCTCCCAGAAGTTATTAAGGGACAGAGACTCCTCAATGCCCTTAGTAACAAGGGTTTGGGGGTCACCGAGGCCAGTAAGGGGGTCACTATGTCAGCCCTGTAACCCTGGGTGTCAGGTCCCTGTGCAGCTTTGATCTAGAGCTCGGATCCCAACAACCGACCAGCAGCCCACAGCCTCCCCCTGGGTCTGCTCCACCCGGTTCCTCCTTACAGGCCGACCTTACCCCCCTTCCAGCCCCGGATTCACTCCCTAATCATCCTACTGCCACTCAGAGCCACAGCCGTGGAGGTGCTGAAGGAGGGAGGGGTGACGCTAGGGTGGGGTTCTTCTCTAACGATGGCTGGCAGAAAGGTGGTGCTCAGCTCTGTCAGCCACCTGCCCAGCTGCCTCGCTGCCAGGGGATGCAGACGTTTCTGTAAGGCCATTAAATGGGGTATTTGGCTTCTGAGTGAATGTGAGAAATGTGCAATTATGAGAGGGAATTTCCATCTACCTTTCTACTGCTCCTTAGGGCCCCAGTGGCCTAATGGATAAGGCATTGGCTTCCTAAACCAGAGATTGTGGGTTCAAGCCCCATCTGGGGTAAAAAACTCCTTTCTTCTTGTATATTGCAAAGAAACCTGGTGTTATTTTCCCCAAGGAAGCTGGGAGACGTTTGAACCCAAAGTACTGGATCTTGGGAACAATCCCCCAGAAATGGCATCTTCCACTTAACAAATGCTTTCTAGACCCATCAGTAGCAAACACTTAATACTAGTGTTTGTCTGAGAATAGAAGGAAGGGGAGTGTTTACTCCGACACCTCAGTGAGTGACACAGACAGAAAGAACAAGGCCGTCCTGAAAGAGAATGGATCTGCCTGGAGACAAAGCAGACCCTGAGAATGAGCAAAGTGTGAAAAGAGGTTCAAATGGGTGTTAGGTGTTAGTTAGGTTGGTCTGGCAAATGTCAAGAAAATACCAATGCTCGTAGACTGATGCAGACACTGGCTGTTTCTGATGTTTTACTGAGAGTTCATTGAGAAATATTTTCTTTAACTATGTTATGGAATATTGGGTGGGCTGTGAAGGCACCATTCCTCCTGCTTTCGCCCTTCGAGACAACGCGGCTACATGGCATGCGGCCAGTGCTCACCTTCCAGTCAACTGCTAGAGAAGACAACACAGACAGGGATGGCAGCAGGGCAGCCTGGAGCTCCGCGGATATGGTGGGACCAGGTCTCATCAATGGGGAGGTGGCCACCCCACCATGCACAAGGTTGAGCCAGCAAGTGTAGTGTGTGTGTCACTGTGCCCCTACTCACTGCACACGGTGGTGGAGGGCAGTTACTGAGTTCGGTTGGTCTGGCAAATTTAGAGCTTGGCTACACTTTCAGAGGTAGAGCGCTGGGAGTTAAACCACAGCAGGGAAACCGCTGCCGAGTGTTCACACTGACAGCTGCAAGCGCACTGGAGTGGCCACATTGGCAGCTCTGGCAATGCCACAGAGAGCAGTGCACTGTGGTAGCTATCCCAGTGTGCAAGTGGCTGCAACGTGCTTTTCAAATGGGGGACGGGGTTGGAGTGTGACAGGGAGTGTGTTGTGTGTACATGGCGCGAGCGACAGTGTGTTTGGGGGGCTGAGAGTGTGTCAGCATGCTGTCTTGTGTGTTCGGACAGCAGCAACCCCCCCCTCACTCACACACACTCACAACAGCAGCAGCATTCCACACTAATGGTTGCTTTGTCCCGGAGCAGGTAAGCAGCCAGCTGTCAGAAACGGAGCTTTGAAAGGGGATATCCGCATGCCTGCAGCCGATTTCAAAACAATGACCAGAGTGGGCACTTGACTTCAGGGGATTATGGGACATTTCCTGAGGCCAAACACAGTGCAGTAACACAACACGTCATCCACACTGATGCCCGGGTATTTCAGCAGGGCTCAGCAAGCTTTATACTTCTCATGGAGGTGGATTACCAGGAGCGCTCCAGCTGCAGAGCCCAGATGCTCCATGTGCCTTGCGAGTGTGGACACCTCAGGAGTTAGGACCCCTGGGGCTGCTTTAATGGGCTCTAACTTGCAAGTGTAGCCAAGCCCCTAGACTATGTCACTTGTGTGACTTACTTGTGCTATTGTAATAAATACAATAGACGTGCAATGGTCAGAAATTGCACCAGCAGAGAAGTATATTGCAGGGAAACTCTAAGGAAATTAAGAGTTTAAATTATCCTCCACATGTCCTGCGTCCCACTAAAATGAATCCAGCCCACAGGGCACGTGGGCAGAAGTATCGGTGTCAGGATGCTACATTGTAAGCACAGTAAATGAAGCTGCAAAATAAATGATGTTTAAATGACCTCACTCTATTTTTTACAATCCGGTGTTAAGAGGTAATAGATACAGATGGGCACCAGGCAGGGTTGTTTGGAGGACGAAGCCTTTATGCTTCCATCCCCCACCACTGTCAAGTTTTAGCCAATTAGGACAAGTCAGCAAATAAGAACAACCTCAGGTCTCAGTAACTGCTCCAGGTAGCAAAGTCCTCCAGGGAGCAGTTTCTGGCACTACACCTGCGCAGCTCTGCTCCCCGGCTCTTCTCGGGCTCCTGCTCTCTCCTTAGCTCCGCCCCACTCTGGCCCAGGCAGTTCCAGCTCCCACGGAGGATGGGACCCCCTGGCCTGGTGACTCCCTCATTACACTGCCTGGCCTGTCAGTGCGGCTAACTTGGAGCTTTGGCCTCTCCCCATTGCCCCTGGGGACTGTCAGTCTCAGGGTCCTGATTTCCCATTGGCCCTTCCCCCTTCTATTGGTGCTGGGAACTAGCCAACCAACCCCCCCCCCCCCCACACACACACAAACACTAAGTTTTAGTAAAGGGCCAAGAGCCCCTTACACATGCCAGCCCCATGAGGGTCATCGATGTGCAGAGAAGGCAATATGAGCTGCTCCCATGGTGTAATGGGCAGCACTCAGGACACTGACTCCTGTAATCTGAGTTCAAATCTCAGTGGGGCCTTGTGTTGGCTTGTGGTAAAACCCTGGAGCCCACAGTGCTCAACCTCCCTCCTCCAGTTGTATAAGAGTGAATCTTTCCCCTTCTGCTGGGTGACTCACCCACTGGGGCCAGATTTCTGGTGGTGATAGCCATAATGGATTGGGATTTCATTGGGAAGTGGTACTGATGCCTGCATGCAGTCCAATGATAGTTGGGATTCTTGCTGCTTCATCTGATGCCCACATGTTTGGCCTTTGTGCTTCCTGCCACACTTTCCTCTGGCCCACATGGCGCTTGAGGAAAGGAGGGTCAGGGCGGGGATTGATAGTCAGGGCTTGGCAGGAGGGAGGAAGAGTCCCAGGCTGGAGCCCCACACACCTTCTCTCCTCCTCTGGGCACCTAGAGCAGAGGCAGCCCAGCTCTGTCTGCTGGACACCTCGGCAGAGGAGGTGAGTTCATGTAAATACAATCTGGTCCCAAAGCCTCCCCCAACCCTGGCTCATCACTAGCTGTCAGGGCAGAGCTCATTCACACCTTGCTTCCAAATCGTCATTTGAAATTCTGAGGTTGGCCAACGTTGCCGAAGCCAATGCACCGACATTGTCAGCAAACACAACAGCTGGGTGAGGAAACCCGGCTTTGTCCAGACTTTTCAAACCTATTTTACTTTCTCAGGTACAAGTATTTTTCATACGTTGGAGCTGCTTTTAAACTGTGTGTTAACGTTTCAATTTCCATTCAGATTTGCAGCCAGTGACAACATTGGCAGCGCTGCATGTAACTACCTGACCACTGGGGGGGTGTTGGGGAAATTCGGGGGAGGGGTGCACAGCCCCCTGGCTGGGGGGCATATAGGAAATGCCGGTTTCACTGAATTGAGTCTCCTACTGCAGCACCTCAGTAGGTTACATCAGAGAGGAGCTGCAGTGTCTAGGCAGTGGGATGCCTGTGCCTTTAAGAGCCCAGCCCTGGGAAGCCCATGCTGAGAGGTGCTGCCTGTGGGAGGGGAAATAGAAAAGCCCCTTTGCTCCCCCCCCCCGGCTGTTTTTGCAAACACTGGAGTCTCAGCCCCCCGGGGTAACTGTTACCCCTCTGCCCCTGCCTGTGCTGGGGTTTAACCCTCTGGCAGCGCCTCCCCCTGGGCTGAACTCCGGCTCTTTCCCCCCTCCCTGACTGCCCTTCAGCCCCTCTCCTAACTCTGCCTCCAGCTGCTTGACCCCCCGACCAGTCAATTTCCACCCCCTGCTCAGACCCTGGCCACCCCCCTCCTCTGATTTGCCCCTTTTTAATCCCTGTAAAAAGTAGGGGGGGGCTGGGTCCCATTCTCTGGTGTCGGGGGCTGGGTTCCTGGCCCCTGCCTGCCCAATGCTCAAAGCGCCCCCCACGATCTTGCAGATGTTTGCCGAGTGCTGCAGGGTCAACTACAGGGGGAGAGAGACGCGGTTAGGAGGTGATGCAGCCAAGGGAGCCTCACCCCACACTGAGATGCAGCCACCTCTGGGGTGGGTTGCACAAGTCAGCAAATGAATTTGGAACAGGAAATGCACTGAAAGGACCGAGGCAGCTTCAGGAGGAGGAGAAAACCAGAAAAAGCAGGAGCCCTGGATCCCAGCCCTGCCCCTCCCTCACTCACTCTACCCACTAACCCCCCTCCCTTCCCAGAGTTGGGGGGAGAACCCAAGAGTCCTGGTCCCCAGCCTTGCCCACCCCCATATTCCATCCAACAGCTGCCTCCCCAATTCCAGGGCACTGCCATGGGGCACACCAGGGCCTGCCTGTTTGCACAGGACGGGCGACGCCAGTGCCCCAGGGTGGGGAGAGACGATGCTAAGGGAGAAGCAGGCAGCAGACACCTCCACGACAGAGAAAGAAGTGCTAGGGGGCACCGTGCTGCAAGGAGTGAGGGGGTTTGGCAGGGAATGGGAGGATCTCCCCTCACAGCAGGTGCATCTGTCTCCCCCACAATTCCTCCCCAGCCCTACCCCGGCCCAGGCTACTCCCAGCCCAGCTACCAGGGTTAAATTTGGCCTGGATTCCCCAGCTGCTGGGGGATGGGTGTGGGGCTGGTGAGCATGAGCCTCTACTCCCCCTTCCCCCGACACAGCTGCATGGGCACTGACCAAAGGAGCCTGCAGCACTGCTGCCTAGAGGAAACTGAGGCACCAGCCAGTGACAGGCCTTGACGACAGATCACCAACAGATGGCAGGGGAGACGTCATTCTGACCCTGCTTCAACTAGATTGTGGCAAAGATTAAAAAACAGTGAACGTTAAAAATCACCAAACGTGGGTCAATCCATCCTCATCGTCGTATCCGCTCGTTATACTCCACACCCGAACGTAGCCCTCATATGGACAACATACCCTCCTAACTCAGTGTCTGTCCGTTAACCTTTTACCCCCCAGTCAGGGCTATTGCAGATTATGTATTCCTTATGCCACCCGATCTTAAACTGAATTTTGCATCCCTTGGGTAAGCTGTACGTTGTTCCCTGAGCACCAGAAACTTCTACGCCGAAACTCTGTACTGTACACTTTTTTTTTTCTTTGAACGTCATCTTAATAAAATGTTGACTTTTGTTCGAGATCCCGGCTCCTGTTCCTTTGCAAGGCGTGTGCGTTTGCTCCGGGTTTCAGTCTGCTAATACAGCCGGGGGGGGGGGAATTGAGCCAGACGCGCTTGCCTGCTGCAGACACGGATCCAAGGCTGACCCCCGTCCCCCACAAGCGTAACTGAAAACAGTTTAAGAAGTGCTCCCATCTCCGGCACTCAGCTACCCAGCTCCCAATGGGGTCCAAACCCCAAAGAGATCCCTTTTACCCTGTAGAAGCTGTAAAATCCTGTGACCAGGGCAGCTGCCTATCAGCCTGCGCATCTGCCTGCCAGAGCGAGGGCATGTAAGGCACTAATCCGGATAGTGGCGGCTAGGTGGCAGGGGGAGGGTGTGAAGAAGCAGCAGAGTGGCGCAGCGGGAGCGTGCTGGGCCCGTAACCCAGAGGTTGATGGATCGAAACCATCCTCTGCTACACGTGCGCTTGTTTCTTTTCCCTTTGGGCCTTCAAGTGAGGCAGTGATTAACAGAGCACCAAGGGCGGAGGCAACAGAGCAGTGGGGGGGAGGGGATTTGAGACTTGTGCTTTGGCGCTTGCTGGTGGGACTGACATGAGCCCCCCGTGTGCTGGCTGCTGCTGGGTGGGGTAGGACAGGTGGGGGTGGGGCTGTCTGGGGGCTTGAGATGAGGGGCGGTTCCTGTTTGGCTGGTGCTGGCCTGATAGTGTTTTCTGACAGCTGATCTCCCATTGGCCCTCGTGTGGGGCGGGTCTCTGAAAGCTGGTCTCCCATTGGGCCCTCCCCACCTGACGTTTCTGAAAGGCCCATCTCCCATTGGTGACGTTGTCTGACAGCGATGTGGGGCGGAGCCGCCAGGGCCTTGTGCGCTCAGCGCTCAGCGCCGCCCGCGGGAAGCGGCGCGAGGCCGCGCGGGGCGGGTCCCGCTGCCGGGCGGAGGAGCCGAGACCGAAAAAAGGTGCTGCTGAGCTGGTAGGGGAGGGCAAGGTCCCAGGCGGGTGTTGTGTGAGGAGCTGTGTAGGCCCGGAAAGGCGTCCTGCTGGGCAAGGGCAGGTGAGGAGGGCCAGGGCTGTTGCTGCGGCCAAAGCCTTTGGGAAGCAGAAGAGGGCCAGGGGTGCTGTTGCCTGCTGGGGCCCATGCGACGGTGCAGGTGTACGCTGACCATAGCTGGTCTGTGGGAGCTGGGGCCCCTCCCTGTGCCCCTTTCCTCGTTAGTATAGTGGTGAGTATCCCCGCCTGTCACGCGGGAGACTGGGGTTCGATTCCCCGACGGGGAGGGTGACGCCTTTTGAAGGGGGGAACAAAGAAATCCCTGGCCTGCCCACCCCATGCCTTGTATTCTCCTTCGACGGCCACTTCCCTTCGCACCCCGCACTGATGACTTTCACCTCCAGAGAGACAATTACCTCGCAAGGACACGCTGGCCCTAGCCAAAGCCTCTCCCTGGCCTTCCGCCTCCGGGCCCAGCATGTGACATAGAAAAACCTTAGAGTTCTGTCCATAGGCTGGTCCCTGCACACCTTGCTGAGCCACAAGGTGTATCTGCCTTCTCTCAATGGGTCGATTGTATAACTGATGGTCCTTAATGGGCCATCAAGCAGGCTAGGCAGAGCTGACACCAATTTGTCTGGCTGGGGTGTTCCCCGGAAGCATAGCACAAGTTTGAAATATGGGCAGCATAGAGCCAATATTTATAACGTCAGCTACAAAAAATGATACACCTATAGAGATAGCATAATTATAATCAGCCAATCATAACCTCTCCACAGACCCCTTACATGACAACCTTTCTATAATATTGGCTGCAAATATATAACAGTGGTCACAACGGTGAACTATACAGTTACAGATTATGTCAGTAACGTCACAGGAAGTGGCACGGCATCAGTGAGACTGATACAGGAATACTGCCTCCAGTTTTGGTGTCCTCATTTGAAAAAGATGTTGTGAAATTGGAGCTGGGGCAGCAAAGAGCCACCAAATGTTCTGAGGGATGGAGAAAAATGCCTTCTAGTGAGCTACTGAAAGAGTTCAACCTGTTTAGCTTATCAAAACAAGATTGAAAGGTGACTTCACTGAAGTGTTGAAGGGCCTTAATGGAGAGAAAAGATTGGCTATTAAAGAGCTCTTTAATCCAGCAGAGAAAGGCATAACAAGACCCAATGGCTGGAAGGTGAAAAGAGACAAATTCATATTACAAATAAGGCACAAAAATTCAACAGCGAAGATGTTTCACCACCGGAACAAGCTACCAAGGAAAGTGGTGGATTCACCATCTCTTGATGTCATTTAATGAAGACTAGATGCCTTTCTGGAATGTGTTTGCCCCAAAAGTAGCTATTCTGTCATACAGGAGGCCTGTGATATGCAGGGGGTCAGATTAGATGCTCTAATGGTCTCTTCTGGCCATAAGTTCGACTAATTTCTGAAAAACTGAGTGTAGCATTGGGAGCAGCGTCTGATGTTTCCCTGTCTAGCCGGCTTGCTTCCTAGAACGAACGCTCCTTGAGTGGGGTGATCCACAGGGAGTAGTTCAAACCTCCAAAGTGCCTGGCCAGGGGCAGGACATTAGCACAGCAAGGGAGGGGTGTGGCAGTGACATCACAAAGGCCTTTGGCAGGACCTCAGACTATTGGTCAAAGGTGGTGGGGAGGTGGTGACCTCACAGAGAGATGCTGACATCAGCCAGGCAGGACAGGGGCAAGGGGCCAGGGAAACCTCAGAGACCCCTGCTCTTCTTTCTGCAGCCTGTACTGATCTTGGCATTTTCAGTGAGGGCTACCTCAGGCACCACAGGTCCCAGGAGGTTTTCATTGAAACATCCAGATATTTTCTACTTCTTCTTCTTCCAATGTTCTGTGAACAATAACAAGCTTCACTCCAGTCACTTACAGGCTTAAAACCTGAGCACAGAATTAAGAAGTTAGAACTGATCAGATTTGTTTTAATATCTTCATAAATATGTAAACAAATTAAATACCCAGCATTCAGACTGCTTTGACTCCTTGGGAACCGTGTTATGTCTTTTGTATGATTATTTAGAAATCAGCACAGTGATTGTGACTACATTCATGAGTATCATGGCTGTGCAGAAATCTGGAAAGGTTGAACCAACATTAACTAACAGAATAGTATCTGTATGAGTCTGCAGAGAGTCTAAGCTAATCTCTTTGAGAGGGGAAGTGTCCCTGAATCTGACCAATGCAGCAACATTTACCTGAGTCTGCAGAGAGCCTGAAACAATTGCTCTAAGATGGAGAAATTGTGTTCTTCACAAAATCCTATTTCTCTTAAAATCCTTTTATCAGGACTTTTTCAACCAGTTCTAATTTAGGCACCTTTGAAAATGCATCCCCTTTTGTTCCAATTTACTGTGAACAATAGGAAGTCATGAGACATACCCAGAAGATTTCTGATCCATTGTAGGTTTTATTTATTTGTTCAATGGACATCACACACAAAAAAGGTTGTGCCATGTTATTACAAACATCCCAGGACCAGTGATACAGAAATTAACTAGCAAAAGAAGAGGACCTTGTTAAAAATAATAGGCCAGGTTGTGAGCTCAATGGGAAGACAAAGCACCAGCTCCCCAGCTGGATTAAATCATTGGCTTCTTTGGAGACAATTGGCCAGATCCCCATCTGGTGTAAATCTGTGTCACTCCATTGGATGCCAATGGATGAGCTGAATAGAAAAAAGAAAATGCATAGCTCAAGTCTAAAACTGCAATGAGCTCAACCTCCCATGTATCATGTTCTAATTGTCTCCACATTTATTGCGAAAAAATCTGGTCTTTACGCTTAAGGAGATGAATTTCCATTCTCGCCACTTGCTATTCTGAAGTAAATTAATGTAACTGCGTTGAAATCAGTGGGACCAGATCCCCTGTTGGTGTAACCGGCGTTAGCTTCATTGGAGTCCATGGGCCAGATCCCCAGCTACTGTGAATCAGCTGTAGTTCCATTGGGGTCAATGGGGCCAGATCCCCAGCTGGTGTAATTGCCATAGCTCCATTGGAGTTAATGAACCAGATCCCCAAATGGTGTAAAGCAGTTCAGGTAGGCCTACTTATTGCAATGCTGATTTACACCCATTGAGAATCTAGCCATAGTGCTGAGCAGGGGGCTAGATATGAAGTGGGACAAATTGGCTCCATGACATTGACAGAACCCTAATGTGTATGGAGTAGGGGTGGGGCAGAAGAGAGGAAGTGAGGTTTGTGCTGGCTGGAGGATCCTCTACAAATCTATCTGGTCTTTTCCAGGATCCTCCCTTTGTTGTTAACTTAATTCGTTCTAGCTGAGTTGTTCTTTGTGTAGATTAATAGATTCCAAGGCCAGAAGGGACCATTGTGATCATCTAGTCTGACCTCCCATAAAACACGGGCCAGCGAACGTCTCCCAAAATAATTCCTTAAGTAGATGCTTTAGACAAACAAGGTAAAAGGTGGGAAAATATGTGGGCACAGAACTAAAGAGAAGCATTTCTCCTCCTTTTCCTCCTCTTTTATTATATTATAATAATTAATAAGTGCTTAAGTGACAGGAGTACGCTGAGGTTAATTTGTTATTGGTTGAATAGTTTATTTGCCAAAAGAATGCAGTTTCAGAGCAACCGAAATTATTCACAAATGTGGGTCAAAGTTGGTGAATAGTTTCAGCCATATAAAAAAAAATAGACTAAAACAAGGTCAGAATGTTTCACCTTTTCTTTTCAAGTGACATTTTATTTCAAAATTTGGCTAAGCTGTTTTTTTAAAGTGTAAACAACCATGCAAAAATGCAACTCAGCTAAACAATATGACAAAACTAAATTTAAAAAAGGAAAATACTTCTGGGTCAACCTAAAACAAATTATTATTTTGGATTTTTCAGCCCAGCCCCCCCATAAAGCCAATCAGTTATTTGCTCAGCTCTATTTAGGAGTTAAAGTCACATTTTGAGAACAAAACACTTAGGAGCCTAAATCCCTGTGACTAAATTCCAGTACAAGCCACAGTGGAATAGCTTCAGTAGGAGTGATGGAGGCAGCTCATGTCTGAATATCCATAGCTCCTTTGTTTGGGCACTCACTCAAGACAGATCCCTGCTCAAATCCTGTCTTCCCCTCCGGCAGAGGGGGGACTTGAAGAAAGAGTGTTCTACATCCCAGGGGAGGGCTCTAAGCTTTGGAGTAAAGGTCAGGAGGGTATTTCTCTTTCCCCCAAGAACATGTTAGATTCCAAATTCTAAGAGAATGTTCACAGCTGAGCACCCCAAGCAAAAGTGGGCACTGAACTCTGTAAGAGGGGCAGGGCTTTGCACACAGCTCTCTTCTTGTCATCTGCTATGGGCTAGCTTGGTCCTCTTCCCACTGGCTTTTATGAATCCCATTCTTAGGCATCTAACCCTCCCCATTCATTCCAGAGAGTCCTGGACACACACCTAATTCAGGCTTTGTGGAGTCCAGTGATTTTCCAGGCACGTAAAAGTTAGGTGTGGTGACACCCAGTGCCTAAAGGGCTTGTCTACACTTAAAACTTACATCAGCAGTACTACAACTCTCAGGAGTGTGAGTCCACATCCCTGAGAGATGTAGCTATGCCAACCAGACCCCTGGCAAAGACAGCGCCATTCCATTGACCAAGTTACTGCCTGTAGGGGAGATAGATGACCTACAGAACCCCTCCCGCCGTCCAGTGGGTGTCGACATTGAAGAGCTAGAGCTGTGCTGTTGTAGCATTTTAAGCATATACATGACCTATGTCCCTTTGTGAATTTAGTCCTTTGTGCTCTCAGTTAATATGGACAATCAGACAGTGGTGGAATAAAGTTGGGCTATTTCTAGTACTCAGGCACACAATGTGAAAACTGATGAGGCATTATGGTTTATTTATTTAACATTCATCACACAAAAGAAGAGAGGGTTGTTAAGTGTTATCATACACAGCACAAGAAAACTTATTTGGAACTTAACAAGCAATAAAAATTCACCATTATATATCAGGCCAGATTCTAACCTCAGTATAAATGTGGAGTAGCATCAGCAGCTTCAGTAAAGTTATTCATATTTACCGTGTTGTAAATAAGATTGTATGATTGCTCACAGCTGGGCACAACTTTCCTTTCTTACTTCCTTTCCCTTTCTAAACTAGGAAATCCACAGAGGAATCTTGCAGACACATTTGTTTGCCAGGCAGCTGTAACACTATGCTTCTGCACAGTGTAAATTTCTGTGTTAGAGTGGTGCCATGTGATCACTGACAAACCAGTATGTATGTATGTGTCTTACAAATTCTATCAATCAAACCTATTGTATATGAATCTATCATCAAACCTATTGTATACGAATGTATCACCATAACTGATTTATATGAATCAATCTATCCAGCTAAGAACATTTTACCAAATTCATCAACCCATCACCAGAGCTACATTCACAAAGGACTTGGCCCCACTAAGATTCACCAAACCCCCACTCAGCTGTCACTGAACCCTGTAGATGCCTTATCACAGTCGACACCTACGTTTTGGCAGTAAGAGTTCCCTTGGTGCCTCTGGGTGTGCGCACGGCTGCCCTGCTCTAGGCATACAGATGCCTAAGCCCCACAGCAATGCACAAACTGGGGAAAGACAGGTGTTCCTCCGCAGAGCTTGCCTGTGGGGCCCACTGCTGTAGGCTGTAAGCCAGGGGACTGGAGCCTGGTGTCTCTGAATTCAGTGGGGAGTGCTGCAGCCTTCAGAATCTCACCCTTGCTCTCGCTCTCTTTCTGGCCAAATTTCCCTTTAATTCTTTAATCCGCAGTTGAACAGTTTCAATGGGGGGGGGGGGGAAATGAAGCCCCCCGCTCCCGCCAGGAGACTATCCCACTGCCTGGTGATGAGGGCACTCACCTCAGAGGTAGCAGATCCCTCTTCAAATCCCTCCTTCCACTGAGGCAAGCAGGGGACTTGACCTGGGGGTCTTCTCCATCCCTGGTGAGCACACTAACTACTGGGCTAACAGCTCTGAGGGAGGCCATCTTCCTACTTCTTGCACCAGGGCTCAGGCCCCACAGGTGAAGTAGGGAGGAACACGTGCCTTTCCTGGGGCGGGAATTACTCTGGGGCTTCGGCACCTGGACACTGAGATGGTGGCTGCAGTGCACATGCCCCAAGGTAGAAACATAAGCACCTAGGGAAATTTCACTGCAACAACTTTGGTGCTGAGAGAGTTTGGACACTACAGGGTTCTACAGCAGCTGAGCAAGAGTTTTGTGATTCTCAGAGTGCCTAAATCCTTTAGTGAATCTAACCCAGGGAAACTAACTACTCTGTGCTGCACTTAGGTTCTAAGAGGTCACAGTATACAACATCACAGGAAATGTGCTGGCCAGAGCCAGGCACATATTTTCTGCCCTTCTTGAACAAAGACGTGGTTTTAAAACTCCTTGGTGGAGGAGGACACAATCCGCTGGATCGCCTCCCAAATCCTCTCCTTGTTGTTGGATACATTCATCTTTGCTTTTTCGAGGAGTTCATCAATATCATTCTTTGTGTAGACTAAATGAGAGAAGGAAAACTTCTTTCTGAAGTGCTCTATTTCACCTAGGAATAAAACAAGAGGGTAAGTGCCAAAGAGAGGAAAACAGTGGTACTGCTTTTACACATTTACGGCTCCCAGAAGCATAGAATCCAGGAACCTAAAGAGGCAGGAGAACAACATGGGCAATTCCTGAGGCTTTCATAGAATCACAGAAATGTTGGGCTGAAAGGGACCTTGAGAGGTCACTAACTCCAACTTCCTGTACTGAGGCAGGACCAAGTGAATCTAGAGCATTTGTTCAAGCTGTTCCTAAAATCTACATCCCTTGGAAGCCTATTCCAGAGTGTAACTACCCTTAGAGTTAGGAAGATTTTCCTTGCTTTTCCACACAAAAATAACATATGACCAGACATCTAGCGAAGTATCAGACAATAAAGGGGAAGGAGTGCAGATCTAGTTAAGTAAAGAACAAATCAAAGGTACTGAAGGAATTAGCTGAAGAAATCTTGGAGTCACTGGGAAAAATATTTATGAACTCACGCATGAAAGGAGAGCTCCCGGAAGACAGAAGAAGGGCTAATGTAATGCTCATCTTTAAAAAGGGGGGGAAAGGAAGAGCCAGAGAATTACAGACCAGTCAGCCTGACTTCGATACTTGGGAAGCTACTAGAGCAATGTATAAAACAGTCAATTTTCAAATAGCTGGATGATGAAGGGGTGATCACTAGCAGCCAGCCTGATTTACAAAGAATAAATCATAGAATCTTAGAATCTCAGGGTTGGAAGGGACCTCAGGAGGTATCTAGTCCCACCCCCTGCTCAAAGCAGGACCAAACCCAACTAAATCATCCCAGCCAGGGCTTTGTCAAGCCTGACCTTAAAAACCTCTAAGGAAGGAGATTCCACCACCTCCCTAGGGAACCCATTCCAGTGCTTCACCACCCTACTAGTGAAATAGTGTTTCCTAATATCCAACCTAGACCTCCCCCTCTGCAACTTGAGACCACTGCTCCTTGTTCTGTCATCTGCCACCACTGAGAACAGTCTAGATCCATCCTCTTTGGAACCCCCCTTCAGGTAGTTGAAAGCAGCTATCAAATCCCCCCTCATTCTTCTCTTCCGCAGACTAAACAAGCCCAGTTCCCTCAGCCTCTCCTCATAAGTCAGGTGCCCCAGCCCCCTAATCATTTTTGTTGCCTTCTGCTGGACTCTCTCCAATTTGTCCACATCCCTTCTGTAGTGTGGGGCCCCAAAATTGGATGCAATGTTCCAGATTTGACCTCACCAGTGCCAAATAGAGGGGAATAATCACTTCCCTTGCCTAAGCTAACCCATGGGAGATGCCCAGGAGAGGGGTGTGTGCTAAGCACTGTGGGAATTGAGCACCCAAGTCCAGGGTGGAGGGAGGCACCTGTCTCTGCTTGGGGTTCTCGGCTGTGGTGACAAAGACTCTATAGCCTGGTGGTTACAGCACTTACGCGGGCTGTGGGGGCCCAGCATCTAGTCCTCCTGCTCCGCTGACTCTCCAGTTATGATTCCAAAATGGAACAGCTTCAATAGGGGAGGCTGAGGCAGCCTGACATCAGAATATCCCACAGCTCAGTGGTTAGCGCACTGACATAACAAGTAGCAGATCAAACCCTTTCTCCCGCTCAGGAAGAGGAGGGACCTGAACCGGGGCTCTCCACATCCTCGGTGACTCTGTAGCCCCTGGGCTAATAGTTATGAGAAAGGGCCTCACTCCCCCGCATTTCTCTGAGCACATGTTCGGGGCCCAGTCCAGCAGGCAGCCAGAGGCATAGGGAAGCCTGGGATGGGGCAACAGTGCTGTGCCCAGAGAGACAAACACAGGCCCTGAGAGAACTTTCCTGCAAAAGCTTTGGCACTGAGCAAGTTTAGGCTCCTACAGAGTCTGTTCACAGCTGAGCAGGGTTTTTTTATTCCCAGTGAGACCTGATCCTGACATTTAGGTGGCTAAACCACCAATGAAGCACCTAAGTCCCTTTGTGAATCTAGCCCGTAGAGTTTTAGAAGAGAGGTGTATAATTAAGTTACCTGGGCAATTTTTGATGTTGAAGAGTGGAAAGTGCATGACGATGGGAACGTCCTTTCCTTTGAAGATGTAGCAATCAGAGGGGTGACATGGGTCCAGCTTTTCTGGATCTATCTTGGGAAATGGGATGTTATTTGTCTCACAATACTTGGCAGTTTTCTTGATGGTCTGGGAAGGAGGGAAACATGATTTAAAAATAAATACATTAAAATAATTACCATCTCCATTACTAAAATGTGATGCCACTAAAATGACCAGGTTGGGGAGTTAAAAATACCCTAAGCTAAGAAATACAAACATTCCAAGGAACTGACTAATAGAGGGCCTCCAATGGAAACCAGAAACAACTCTGTTGCCATATCTCTGTAGCCAGAATCTTTGTAAAACAATGAATATACTCTGACTGAGGTTTTCAAAACCTTCAAAGGGATGTGGATACCTATTAAAATTAATCCCTTAGGTGGACTTGAAAACTTGAACCCAAGGTAATAAGCAGGAGTCAAATGCAGACATTCATCTCCAAAAGCACTAGTGTTTGGTGTTTTTGTTTGTTTTCCCAAATTCACCTGTAGGAAACCTTGATTTCAATTAAGACAAAACGTTATTGTAGCTGAGGCCACTAGAGGGAGACAATATCACCTATGGAGCATTGGTGATCTGTGAGGCTGAGGTTAATGAGCTTGCAGAGTTGTCACTGGCTTATTGGAATTTAGTTCACATTTCTGCTGGCTCTGTCTCCTCATGCTAGAGTGTTCTTGGTTCTGTAGGTACTACCAGTAATAAAAAATTGGTAAATCTAATGACTATCATTTAGGTAATCAGATAGGACTGTGATAGACACAGGGGCACGCCTGTGGAGTAAAAGGTCGGAATTTTACACATAGTAAAACTGAACTTTAAGGAATTTCATCTTCTTCCATGATATCAAAAGGGAAAGAGAGGTCACATTGACTAGGCTTGTAGTTGGTCACACTCCCTTACCCCAAACTCAAACGAACTGGCAGAGAATAAAGTAAATATTCACAATGGATCTTATACCACCATGTGCCTCAAATTTTGATCCACAAAGAACCTTCAGGAATCCAAATTACTGCTGCTAACATCGGTGCAACCTCATTGGGTCACAGGCCAAGCCTTGGATATTTGTGCAGTGCTTGATCCTGATTGGGGGTTTGGGAAATGTCACAATAAATAACAGAAGTTACCTCGAAAGGATCCCCATCGCTGAAGTCAAAGGAGAGGATTAGTTTCACTTTCCTCTCTCCGCGCAGAACAAGGGGGTAGGCAGAATTTATGGCAGTCCAGGAATCGATCAAGCTGATGATTTTGTCCTTAGTGAAGACAGGAGATTTGGATTTGGGGTCACCTGCGAAAATCCATCCATGTATTGTTTTAGGCTGTGATTTATCCAAGGGGTCACAATGAGTGAGGTGCCCAAATCCCCCAACTTCTGTGTGCATTTTCAAAGGCTCCTAAACTGGCCGATAAACTCCTAGTGGGATTCCTAAGGCATCTAAGCAGGTTGGGCACTGTCAGGAGTAAGGACCCACAGCGAGCATGCTTATGTGCTAGTTTAACTCCCTGGGAGTCTAATGAGCACAGCTGGCCCTCATCTGAGCCCCCTGATTAGCCCAACTGCCTGACGGGCAGCAGGGACCTGCAGACCTGTTCTTATGAACAGCAGGAGGGCTCTGGCTGCTCAAAGAATTCACCCATGGCTGCGAGAGCTCCTGCTCCGTCACCAGCCTTGCACCTGCCTTGCCTTGCTCCAGGTAAGAGCTCTGATCCTGGCCTCTGACTCTGGCTTCAACCAAACACAGCAACAATTTATTGACAGCCATGTGTCCAAACAAAAGCCCCACATTCCCTTCAGTTGTATGTGAAATCCCTTTTATTTCCTTCCCATGAACACTCAAAAAGGCAATTGGATCTGCTAAAAATATGAAAAATATCCCACCTGCCCCCAGCCCCACAAAAAAGCGTTGAAATTTCAAAGTTGTTTTCATTCCACAGGGGTGGAAGCTGATTCATTTCTCTTTTTCATGAAAAATGACAGGGATTTCAATCCAATAATTTCCCAGAATATTTTGACACATTTTTCCATGAAAAAGTTGATTTTAGAAAATGGCCATTTTCCACTCACAATAAAATGTCATTTGAGAAATATTGACCAGCTCTAGAGAGAACCTTTTGCCTTAAAGAAAATTATGGACTCCTTGCAATACCCTTCTAATACAGCCTTATAAAGTATGTTTGCACACCAGCTCTCAAACAGAATGTTCATAAGGCTGTGATAATTGTCAGAGTCCTCAACACCCAGTTGAAGAAAATTGTCGATGCCCGTGACCCAACAGAGCTGGGGCTGAGGGGTTTGGGGTGTGGGAGGGGCTCAGGGCTGGGGCACAGGGTTGGAGTGCGGCAGTGAGGGCTGAAGGGTGGGGCCGGGAATGAGGGGTTCAGGGTGTGTGAGGGGGTTTTGGGCTGGGGTAGGGTGTTGGGGTGCAGGAGGGTGTCAAGGCTCTGGGCTGGGGGTTCAGGCTCTGGGGGGCAGGGATGAGAGGTTTGGGGTCCAGGAAGGGGCTCCGGGTTGGGGTGGCTCAGGGCTGGGGCACGGGATTGGGGCATGGATTTACCTCCAGTGGCTCCCGGTGAGTGGTGCAGAAGGGGTGCTAAGGCAGACTTCCTGCCTGTCCTGGCACCATGGACTGCACTGTGCCCTGGAAGCAGCCAGGAGCGGGTCCCGCTCTAGGCAGAGGTATACAAGTGGTTTTGCGGGACTCTCACCTGTAGGTACTGCCCCCAGCCAGTGAGATTGCGGAGCTGGTGCTTGGGGTGGGGGCAGCACGTGGAGCCCCGTAGCCCCCCTGCCTGGAAGCTGGACCCACTGCTGGCCACTTCTAGGGCACAGCACGGTGTCAGAACTGGTAGGAACTAGCCTGCCTTAGCCAGGCACCACTGCTGACGAGACTTTTAGTGACCCAGTCAGCGCTGCTGACCAGAGCGACCTGGTGCCTGACATGCCGTGACCCAGTACTGGGTCGCAACCCCGAGTTTGAAAACAAACCAGGCTATAGTATAGCAATCCCTTCCCACCCCTCACCCTCTGCTGCCCCAGTGCATTTTGCTTACATGTGTACAGAAAGTTATTGGTTGTCCCCCAGATCCCGTCTCGGCAACAGCTCCGGAATTTCCATAACAATTTACATACACTCCACATATTTCCTATTAGGCAAGAAAAATCAGAATAAAAATTGAATCAGAAAATAAGTTAAAAAAAATCGCTAGAGGAAATCTGTAGACATGTTCTTCCTTTTTCCCTCTTGGTTGCCAGTAGGTGTGAGTGGGGTTCAAGACGGGTATTTGTTAATCCAAATGCATTCAGATAGTGTAGTACCCGTTGTAGAGTAATTGCAATAAACACAGAGGTGATTCTTCCTCTGGGCTGCTGGACTCAGAAGAACAGGGCGGGCCTGTCTGGTTTTCTGGCTGACTGACAGACAGTGTGCTGCCAGAATATCATGATGCAGGGACTCCTATATGCTAGGTCATTAGGAGTGGGTGCAGCCCCCACTGACAATGGATGTTTCTTTTCATTTACACAGGCATAACTGAGGAGCAGCTTTGGTACGACAGGTCATGGAATGGGGATGGGGTGTGAGGAGAGTCGAGAGCAGCACTTGTATGTGGAGCAAGGTGGGTAGGAAGTGAATGGGCAGGGGTGGAGAGTGACTGGAAGGTTAGCTGTGCTGAGACAGTGCTAGACAGAGAGCAAGTGTCCAGTACTTCTGCCCGCTGTTGAGAGAGAGGAGAGGGATTATAGTTTTGCTCACTGAGTTAAAATCCTGCTCCTAGGGCAGCAATAAGGAGCCCTACCCTTTGCAGCAGGCACGAGACAAAAGCTGCCCAGACATGTCCCACGTAGAAATGATGGGAAGCATTCCAACAAATTTTTTTCCCATGAATTTGCCTATTTGTTGAGATGGGAACATTCCGTGGAGGTGGTTCGATCCTGATAGTACCACCAGAAACCAGTCTGATTCCTGCCTGCTGGCCTGCCTGGCTTATCAGCAGGTGGCCTTGGAGTCGAGGACCCCAGGGTTTCCAAGCAGCTGAGGGGCAGCCCCATCACATGGACTGCCTGGGATCGGGGGAACCCACAGCTCCAGGGTCTTTTTCACAGAGAAATTTCAACTGTTGGGATTTGGTTCTGAATCAGAATGAAACCAAATTTCAAAATATCACACCCACCCTGTGAAACAGAATCACCTCTCTGGCCAGCTTCAGTCCCCTCGGGGGAAATGTGGTAGGTCAGAATGAAAGAAGAAGGGGCAATGGAATGACTCACTGTCTGTGTCCAACTAGCAGCTGGATTCTGACTCATGGGCTTAAAGTTAAGCATGTGCTTGGCTGGATCAGGGCCTATGCAAGGAAAGAATGATCAAGTGGGATGAACTGATGGAAAATATTCAGTGAGATCTTTTAGAAAGAACTCGTTCACCTTGGTTGCCTTGCCATACCTACCACAGTTGACGTCCTTTTTACTATGTTTGTAAAAAAACAAACAAAAATAACATTGCACTGTCAACAATTCTGTTGATCTTTAATAAAAAGTTAGTAATTAAATTTACTTTCTCAGAAAGTAGGATTAGTCTTTGTTTACTCAAAGAAGCCCAAGACTGCTAGATACTTACCTGCCACACACTTTATATATTTTATTAGTTACAGATAAGTTCTACATGGCCTTGTGTTCTCTTAAATTTTAGAAAAGTCACTCCAAGCCAGATCTAAAGAAAAATATTTAAGTACCTAGTGGGCTTTTGAGATGAGTGGGAGTTAGGTGCCTAGATGCTTTTGAAAATCCCACTCCAGGCTTAGACACCTTTAAAAATATGGCCTTGAAGCTGATGAGCACTCTTATTTACCTTCTCTATTTCTTCTGTAGAATTCCTTATATCTTAACTATTATTAGGCTCGCAAAAATTAGGTTTTTATAAGTAAATGTTGATTTCACAGGACACACACATTGACAAAAAATCCATTGATGATGATAGAAATTTACAGAGAGGCAAAGCAAGACAAATTCTGCTTGAGAACTTCTTACAGTTTGATTTAATGATATTTACTTTATATATTTTGACGTGATGTTTACTATTTGTGTTTTAATGGTTATAAAGCTTGAATTTTTAATGTTTTGAATTTCAGTGCCTACTCTCATTAAATAATTATTGTCTGATCCCTCCCTCAAATTCCCACAACTGTGAAAATGTAAATTGATAAAAATAGAAAAAAATGTTTAAAAGTAAACATTGATATTAGCTGTCAAATTTACAAAACAATAAAAATTGAATTCTGCTAATTTTGGTTAGTAAAATGTATCAAATTGGAATACTGGAATATGTACTTTAACCAAAGCAACCAGAATTGCCAGCTACCATCAAGAATATACTACGGGTAATTGAAAATTTCAATCTACATAGTTTTAATTAACCAGATGATATTAAGGGAGTTAGGAGATACATCCCCATGGACTTTCGATGGGATTTTGGTGGCACGAGTGCCTTACATGAGAATATATGAAGGGCCAGACTGGGTCAGATCAATGGTCCGTCTAGCCCAGTATCCTATCTTCTGACAGTGGCCAATGCCAGGTGCTTCTGAGGGAATGAACAGAACAAGGCAATCATGGAAAAATCATGGAACAGGTCCTCAAGGAATCAATCCTGAACCACTTAAAGGAGGAAAGTGATCAGGAACAGTCAGCATGGATTCACCAAGGGCAAGTCATGCCTGACTAACCTAATTGCCTTCTATGACGAGATAACCGGCTCTGTGGATGAGGGGAAAGCAGTGGATGTGCTATTTCTGGACTTTAGCAAAGCTTTTGATACAGTCTCCCACAGTATTCTTGCCAGCAAGTTAAAGAAGTCTGGGCTGGATGAATGGACGGTAAGGTGGATAGAAAACTGGCTAGATGGTCGGGCTCAACGGGTAGCGATCAATGGCTCCATGTCTAGTTGGCAGCCGGTATCGAGTGAAGTGCCCCAAGGGTCGGTGCTGGGGCCAGTTTTGTTCAATATCTTCATTAACGATCTGGAGGATGGTGTGGATTGCACCCTTACCAAGTTTGCAGATGACACTAAACTGGAAGGAGTGGTTGATACGCTGGAGGGTAGGGCTAGGATACAGAGGACCTAGACAAATTAGAGGATTGGGCCAAAAGAAATATGATGAGGTTCAACAAGGACAAGTGCAGAGTCCTGCACTTAGGACGGAAGAATCCCATGCACTGCTACAGACTAGGGACCGAATGGCTGGGCAGCAGTTCTGCAGAAAAGGACCTAGGGGTTACGGTGGACGAAAAGCTGAATATGAGTCAACAGTGTGCCCTTGTTGCCAAGAAGGCTAATGGCATTTTGGGTTGTATAAGTAGGGGCATTTCCAGCAAATCGAGGGATGTGATCATTCCCCTCTACTCAGCACTGGTGAGGCCTCATTTGGAGTACTGTGTCCAGTTTTGGGCCCCACACTACAAGAAGGATGTGGATAAATTGGAGAGAGTCCAGTGGAGGGCAACAAAAATGATTAGGGGGCTGGAGCACATGACTTATGAGGAGAGGCTGAGGAACTGGGATTGTTTAGTCTGCAGAAGAGAAGAATGAGGGGGGATTTGATAGCTGCTTTCAACTACCTGAAAGGGGGTTCTAAAGAGGATGGATCTAGACTGTTCTCAGTGGTAGAAGATGA
The DNA here is from genome assembly GCF_016161935.1 of Mauremys reevesii. NCBI lineage: Eukaryota > Metazoa > Chordata > Testudines > Geoemydidae > Mauremys > Mauremys reevesii. The sequence goes on from NC_052639.1 coordinate 9,108,439, forward strand.
CAGAACAAGGAGTAATGGTCTCAAGTTGCAGAGGGGGAGGTTTAGGCTGGATATTAGGAAAAACTTTTTCACTAGTAGGGTGGTGACTGGAATAGGTTACCTAGGGAGGTAGTGGAATCTCCTTCCTTAGAGGTTTTTAAGGTCAGGCTTGACAAAGCCCTGGCTGGGATGATTTAGTTGGGTTTGGTCCTGCTTTGAGCAGGAGGCTGGACTAGATACCTCCTGAGGTCCCTTCCAACCCTGAGATTCTATGATTCTATGATTCTATGAAATGATCCATCCCCTGTCGTCCAGGCCCAGCTTTTGCAGTCAGATGTTTAAGGACATCAGAGCATTGGGTTGAATCCCTGACCATCATGAACAGACCTAATTCTTTTTTGAACCCAATTACACTTTTGGTCTTCACAACATCCCTTGGCAATGAGTTCCACAGGTTGACTATGTGTTGTGTGAAGAAGAATTTCCTTGTATTTTTAATTGCTCCCTATTAATTTTATTGTGTGACCCCTGGTTGTTCTGCTATGTGAATGGATAAATAACACTTCCTTATTCACTTTCTCCACAACATTCATGATTTTATAGACCACTGTCGTAGCTCCCCCTAGTCATCTTTTTTCCAAGCTGTACAATCCAATCTCTCCTCATATTGACGTTGTTCCATACCCCTTATTTTTTGTTGTCCGTGTCTGTACTTTTCCCAACTCTACTATAATATTTCTGAGATGATATGACCAAAGCTGAATACATTATTCAAGGTATGGGTGTACTATGGATTTATACTGTGGTATTCTGATATTTACAGTCATATTATCTATCCCTTTTGTGATGTTTCCTTACATTCTGTTAGCTTTTTTGACTGCCACTGCACATTGAACAGCTGTGTTCAGAGAACTATCCATGATGACTCCAAGACCTCTTTTTTGAATGGTAACAGCTAATTTAGACACAGAACTATAGAATCAGGGGCGGCTCTAGACACCAGCGCGCCAAGCAGGCGCTTGGGGCGGCCGTTTCCCGGGGGGGCGGCATTTGGCTCCGGTGGACCTGCCGCAGGCATGCCGGCGGGAGCTCCACGGAGCCGGACGAGCGGACCTGCGCCGCAGGCATGACTGCGGCGGGTCCCGTCTTCCCGCGGCTCCGGTTGAGCTCCCGCAGGCATGACTGCGGCAGGTCCGCTCGTCCCGGGCTCCGGTGGACCTGCCGCAGGCATGCCGGCAAGAGCTCAACCGGAGCCGCGGGAAGAGGGGACCCGCCGCGGGACCGGGGAAGGGCGGCGCAGCGCTCCGTGCTGCTTGGGGCAGCCCGATTTCTAGAGCCGCCCCTGTATAGAATATCAAGGTTGGAAGAGACCTCAGGAGATCATCTAGTCCAACCCCCTGCTCAAAGCAGGACCAACACCAACTAAATCATCCCAGCCAGGGCTTTGTCAAGCCTGACCTTAAAAACCTCTAAGGAAGGAGATTCCACCACCTCCCTAGGGAACCCATTCCAATGCTTCACCACCCTCCTAGTGAAATAGTGTTTCCTAATATCCAACCTAGACCTTCCTCACTGCAACTTGAGACCATTGCTCCTTGTTCTGTCATCTGCCGCCACTGAGACACAATCATTTTGTATATAAAGAGTTGGGATTATGTTTTACAATGTGCATTACTTTGCATGCATCAACACTTAATTTCATTTGTCATTGTGTTGCCCAGTCATTCAGTTTAGTGAGAGCCCTTTGTAAGTCTTTGCAGTCTGCTTTGAACTTAGCTATCCTGAGTAGTAATGTTGTATCATCTGCAACCTTTGCTGCCTCATTTTCATCCCTTTTTCTAGATCATTTATGAATATGTTGAACAGTACTGGTCCCGGTACAGCTCCATGGGGAACCCTGCTATTTACTTGTCTCCATTGTGAAAAATGACCATTTATTCCTACCCTTTGTTTCTTGTCTTGTAACCAGTTACTCATCCATCAGAGGGCATTCTCTATTATCCCATGACTGCTTACTTTGCTAAAAGTCTTTGGTGAGGGACCTTATCAAAGCCTTTCTGAAAGTCAATGGGATTGGTGCTCCTAAATCACTTCAGCCCTTTGGAAAAATCCCACTGTAAAAAACTTAGGCTCAGATGTCTAAAGGGTTTTTTAGCACTGCTCTGCTCAGGGTAGCAAGGCAGTGAGACTTAGGGTCCTAAGGAAAGGATTCACTAAAATATGAGGCCTTTTTACTCCCATTGAAATCAATGGGAGTTAGGCCCCTTACTTTAAAAATCTGGCCCTAAGTCACTTTTGAAACTGGAACTTAGCCATCTAAATCATATGGCAGGTTGTCAAAGGCACCGAGGTGCCCAAAAGTGCAGATAGCGTGTGGTATTTTCAAACATGCCCAGGTGAGTTAGGCACATATGTTCAATTGATTTCAATGGGAGCCAGGCATCTGATCTGCTTAGGTACTTTTGAAAATGCCACTAAATTTCTAAGTGCTTCTTTAGCCGCCTAAATCTGGCCCAGAGGCCTTGCAACACTAAGCAGGGAAAGGCATAAATAGCTCTGAAAATATGTGCTTTTTAGGCCTCTTTTTCTGGACTGGGGGGGTCAAGCCTAATGGTCAGAGCTGGAGACAGGAACTAGGAATCAGACACAAAGAAGGGCAGGAGCAGGTCAGGAACAAGGCTGGAGCAAAGCTGGAAACAAGGTATGGAGCAATCACAGCTGCAGGCCTGAGTATTGAGCAGCCACTGGCTAAGCACTACTGCTGGCAACACCACACAGCCAATAAAATGATCTGGCCAATTTGGGACTTTGGGTGCAGTTCGCTAGCTAATCCCAGACCCAGCTGCAGGGCCACAGTTCTGACACCTTTGGAAATCTCAGCCTTAACCAATAAAATACATCTATATGTAGTATCTACCCATATACTCTCATATTAATTCCTCTGTATCTAATCTCTATTACTTGATTTAAATGATTGAAGGCATGCTGAGGGAATGGTCTGAGTCTCTTGTAGCCTCAGATCTCTCACCCTTGTCCATCTGGATATGTCACTGTGAATGGTAGATAACCGTGTTGTTCAGCTGTTTCCTTCCTGTGATGGGGAGAGAGAGGGAGGAGTGGGACACCCAGCTCTCCATCCCATCTGACCTGGCCAGAGCACTCAATTATTTCAGTCTTTGGGGAAGATTAGGACAGAGGTTTTCAAACTGTGGATTGGGCCCCAGTACTGGGTCACGGCATTTAAGGCACTGGGTCGCTCTGGTCAGCAGCGCTGACTGGGTCATTAAAAGTCCTGTTGGCGACGCTGCCTGGCTAAGGCAGGCTAGTCCCTAACTGTTCCGACACCGCACTGTGCCCTGGAAGTGGCCAGCAGCAGGTCCAGCTCCTAGGCGGGGGGCACAGGGCTCCACACACTGCCCCCACCCCAAGCACTGCCTCCACACTCCCACTGGCTGGTTCCCAGTCAATGGGAGCTGGGGGGTGGTGCCTGAGGGCGAGAGTTATGAGAAGCTGCTTGTGCATCTCCACCTAGAGCGGGACCCACTGCTGGCCGCTTCTGGGCCACAGCACAGTCTGCGGTGCCAGGGCAGGCAGGAAGCCTGTGTCTGCACCCCTGCTGTGCTGCTGACTGGGAGCCGCTCAAGGGAAGTCCGTGCCCCAACCCCACACTTCAATCCTCTGCCCCAGCACTGAGCCACCCCAAGCCCCTCATTCCTGACCCCACCCCAGAGCCTGAACTCCCAGCCCAGAGCCTTGACCCCTTCCGGCACCCCAACCCCCCACCCCAGCCCAGAACCACTTCCTGCACCCCAAGCCCCTCATCCCCAGCCCCACCCCAGAGTCCACACCCCTGACCCCTGACCCCCTCCCACACTCTAACCCCTTGTCCGAGCTCTGAGCTCCCTCCCACACCCTGAACCCCTCATCCCCAGCCCCACCCCAGAGTCCACACCCTGACCCCTCCCACACTCCAACCCCTTGTCCGAGCTCTGAGCTCCCTCCCACACCCTGAACCCCTCATTCCCAGCCCCACCCCACAGCCTTCACTGCCGCAACCCAACCCTCTGTCCCAGCCCTGAGCTCCTCCCACATCCCAAACCCCTCAGCCCCAGCTCCACTGGGTCATGGCCATCAACAATTTTCTTCATTTGGGTCCCCAGAAAAAAGGTTTGAAAACCACTGGATTAGGACATGGACATGAACTAATGGAAATGCAGGGCCAGTGTAGATGAGCAGACTCACCCCTGTGGCACCTCCTGCTGGTGTCTTCCAGGAATTAGCTTGATTCAGCTCCGGAGCACCCTCTGCAGGCTGGTGATCTGCCAGTCCTCTGGCCCCCTCATGTCCCTCCCTGGACCCAGTGCCCTTTTACATGGGGTGCTGCCGTCTGGCAGTAACCCCTCAGTCTTAGGGTCTCCCCTCCCCAGGGAACTCCCACCTTCTATCCCCACCTTGCCTCAGTATAAGGCTACTGCCAGTCATTGTCTAGCCCCACACCCTGGGGCAGGCTGCAGTATCAGCCTATTCATCACTGGCAAGGAGGGTTTGGACCTGCTGCCTTTGCCTACCCTGGGCTGCCCCCTGCAATCCCCCAGTACCTATTGGCCTTGTGCTAGGCTGCAGCCTGGGGCTTTCCAGGCTGGAGCTCCCCAGCTCCTCTGCCTTTCCCCAGCCCTGCTCCACTCAGGTACCCTGTGTCTAGCTCCCTGCAGCTAGGCCCTTCTCCCTCTACAGGCAGAGGGAGACTTTGTGGGCTCCTGGCTCACAGCCTCTTATAGGGGCCAGCTGGGCCTAACTGGGGCATGGCCACAGCTGACCCTACTTTCCCCAATCAGCCCAGGCTTCTTGCCTCAGCCACAGCCCTCTCCTGGGCTGTTTTACGCCCTTCAGGGCAGGAGCAGGTAACCAACCTGCTACAGTCAGATATTCAGCTGATGTAATTTGGAACAACTCCACTCAAGCCCTCAGAGCTACTCCAATGTATATCTGTGAAAATTTGGCCCTCGGCTTGGCTAAGATTGATACAATGTTGTCTGGCTGGGAGAAGCCACTCCAAAAGTACAGCCGAGATTCTTCAGGTCTCTTTGACTCTGTGTGTGTATGTCTGGCCATTGTGGCTCTATTTAACCTTTCCCACAATTCAAAAAAACAGGGTTCACCCAATGAAATCAGTAAGCACCAGGTTTAATACAAAGAAAATAAAATATTTTTGCGTACAATTCACAGTTAACCTGTGGAACTCATTGCAATGATGTGATGGCCAAAAGTACAATGGGCTAAAAAAAGAACTAGATAAGTTCATGGAGGATAGGTCAAATGGCTATTAGCTAAGATGGTCAGGGATGTAACCCCGAGCTTGGGGCAGTCATAAATTTCTGACTGCCAGAAGCCAGGAAGAGAAATCAGGGTTGGATCTCTCCAAAATTGCCCTGTTTTTTACATTCCTCCTGAAACTCTGGTACTGCCCACTGTTAGAGACAGATTAGTGGACTAGATGCACCATTGGTCTAACCCATTAGGGCATTTCTTATGTTCTTATTTTAACTCTAAGGACCTAGGGGAAGATTTTTGAAAGGATTTAGGCACCTAAAGATGCAGATTGGTGCCTAATGGGATTTTCAAAAGTGCATAGGTAAAGCTTAACTGCTATAGAATATAATGTGGTTTGGGCACTTAACCTGCTAAGACATATTTGAAAATGTCACTAGGTGCCGATCTGCAGCCTTAGGTACCTAAATACCTTTGACATTTTTCTCCCTAAGACAGTGAGCTGGGGAGGCAGTGTGGTCTAATGGATAGCACACTAACATGGGACTCAAGAGCCCTGGGTTCTGAAAGCAGCTCAAGCACTAAGCTTCTCACTTCATGGTCCTGTACTTCTCATGATGTACAACAGTGCTAATGAGAGTGACTTCCTTTGTAATGTGCTTTGAGCTCTTCTCAGGAAAAATGCTAGGTGTTGTTATTAACAATAGCTAGGATTGGCTGAATTTTATTTTTATAATCTCAATATAGATGTTTTATCCAAGCCTTTTTAAAGGTTTTTATCAATTTAAATTTTCACTGCAATTTCAATTTTCACTATGGGGAGAGAGACCATTATCTAATGGCAGCAGATGTGGAGAGTCAGGAAGTTAAAGTTTTATAAACCATTAAAATGCAAATGCAAACATGCTACATTCTAAATATACAAACTAAATATCCTCAAATCAACAAATCTCCCCTGTTTTTGCTATTCGTTACTCCATTTGTTGTACCAAGCCTAAATCAAAAACCTAATCATTGGATCTTGACTCTAATAAGTTCTCAAGCAGTATTTTTCTTACTCTGCCTATCTGTTCATTTTTATTATTATCGATGGACATATTTTTTCATTGGGTTGTGTGTGTATTGTGAAATTGACATTTACCAATAAATATCTAATCCTTCCAAGACTAGCAATAGTCTTGCAGCTACCTGGTCTTCTCAAACCAGCTCTCTGCATCTCTTTTTCCTACTACACCAGGATAAGTGGTTATGATCCACTCTTTTGGATGTCCATGTTGCCAGTCTAGACCTTGCTATTGGGTTATTGGAAAGCACTCTCCATGGGGTTTATATAGTAAATCTCCCCAGAACTTGAAACGGAGGCAGACTTCAGCAACCTCTTTGATATGCTGGAAATCCTGATTTCAGCATATTGCATCAGGGCTCTGGGATCTGCATTGACTGCCTTGGGATTTCTAGGGTAGAATTTGAGACATTGGTTTGAATTTCTAAGCACTGAAGTGCCCTACGATGTAGCTGAGAAAGCACTGCTCTTTGACATACCAACAAAGTTGTGTTCTTTGGAGGAACTTGAGATGTAGTTTCTCAGTGTAAAAAGGGAGATGTTTGGAAAGATTTATTTAATCATGTTTTTTAAGGCCAGAAACTTATGTGTAGTCTGACTTACTGTATAACACAGGGCAGTGAATTTCACACAGTAGCTCCTGCATCAGTCCCACAAGTTCTGATTGAACTAGAGAAGATCTTAACAAAAGTGATTTCTTATCTCTATTTTAAAACTCTATTTGATGGAGACTCCACCACATGCCTAGGTACATTTTCCAGTGGTTAACTGCCCCTCTGTTTAAATTTCACCCCATACCTCTAACCTGAATTTGCCTAGCTTCAGCTTCCAGCCATTGGAACTGGCTTTGCTGTTAGCTGCTAGGGTCAAGAGCCATTTGCTCTGAGAACTCTCCTCCCCAAGTGAGTGCTTATGCACTGTGGTCAAGTCACTTCTTGCCTTCTCTTTGTTAAGCTAAACTTTTTGAACTTCCTTAGTCTCTCATTAAGAGCCTGATTTTTCTCAGATCTCAGGTTCTTTTCTGAACCTTTTTGAAGTTGTCAGCATCCTGTAGGAGGGTCTCTGATGTTTAGCACCCAACTGTGCATTAGCTCTACTATTGTGGAACCTCTCCAGAGCTCATCACTGCAAACCAGTTAGCGGTGGCATGCTGTATGGGTCACTACATATTATTCTATATTTGGAAAGATTGTCGAGGGTGCCCAGACCTCTTTTGGTTCTTACAGAAACAAAAATAAATCAATGACAAATAAATACATTTAAAAAACTTTTCAGAGAAGAAGCAAAATTATTTACTTGCCTTCAATTTCTAGTGAGCATGGACCATAAGTCTTTCCTCCAAATTCCATTTCAAAAATCCTGTCAAGTGCATCACAGTCTGCCATTCTTTTTTTCACGGTCTTTGAACCCCAGGTCTTACTCATTTCACAGCACTTCTGGTAGGAATCCTTGCTGTTCTCACCTGCTTAAATGACAGGTGAAATGAGGTGAGTTTTGTGGCAGGCCATGGAAGGGTCATTAGAAGTGTTTGGTGGTACTAAGGCAGTTCCAGTTCCCAGCTCCCATTGAAAGACAATAGGATTTGGAGTCCTAAATCCCTTAAGGCCTTTTGAAACCCTCAGCCTGTGTGTATTGGAACAGCCCTGGGGATATGTAAAAATATTGGCAAATACATGTGTTGCCATGGAAACATGCATGCAGTGATTCTTTTACCCGGTAGCTGGGATTTCCTAAGATAAATCTAGTCCCATTGGTCCACTTGCCTTTCAGGACTTCCTTCAGCTTCTTGAAGACTCCCTCACAGTCTTCCCCAGCTGAGGCATGAACCTGAAGCTCCAGGAGGAGGAGGATACACTGACAAGTTGCACAAGTGCATCTGATACCTGGGAGGAAAGAGAATATAATGTAGCCAGAAGGCAGCTGTTTGTCCTGTGAGCCCTGATTGTGGAGAGAGGGAAGAGTCATGTTGTTCCTGGTGCACAAGTTTCTTGGGAGCAGGGATGCACCAGCCAGTGTAGAGTCAGACACCTGGCTGCTGAATCTTTGTACCTGGTGTCCTAGAACATAAGGCCCCAATTCAGCAGAAGAAGGAGTGCAGTGGTTAGAACTCACCTTCCAATGACACCTGACTTGCAGTGTGAGCTACCTGGGGCTGACCAGGGCAGCTCAAAATATCTATCTATATATACATAGATATACAGATATCTAGATAGATAGATATAGAGATACAGATTACCTACCTACCTACCTATCATGAAAAATTGCTGTTCAACCAAATTGTCATTTTGATTAAAAAAGAATTGGTTCTTAGGCAAAAAAAAACCGGCAACACCAATTCTATTGATAGTTTCCAAGGTCAGAAGGGACCATTGTGGTCATCTAGTCTGACCTCTTGTGTAACACAGTAAACTGTATTCAATTTTGTTTTAAGTAAATGAGCAATTTCCCCCCTAGAACATTGTAGCAAAAACTGAAATGTTTTAACATACCCAGTTTTTAAAAATAGAAAAACATCAGACTTGGTTTTGGTTTAATATCTGAACACCACACCTGCCCCCAACTACATTCCTGATATGAAAGCATTTTGAGCCCTGTATAGATAAATGCACATGCCAGGTAGAGATGCATTCATTACGGATCCCCATTCTTTCGATGTGAGAGATTTTCAAAGAAGCCTGAAGGATTTAGGAGCCCAACATGTACTGGACTTTAATGGAATTCCAGTATTCCATGAGGCTCCTTTAAAAATCCCACTATGGACGATGACATTATTCATCAGCACCTTGAAGGACTGGAGCTTTTCAAGAAAACCTCAGGAAGGCAGGAACTTGACTTCCATTGGATTAAAAATTCTTTTGAAAATCCCGTCATTAAAGACTAGACAGTCATCTGGCCTGGCAGTGCTGTGTGAGGGAGACTAGTTAACAGGGCCGCCCAGAGGATTCAGGGGCCCTGGGGTCTTCGGCGGTGGGTCCTGGAGCGGAACGACCCCCTGCTGCCAAATTGCCACCGAAGACCAAGAGTGGAAGAAGCTCCCTGGGCCCAGGCCCCGCGAGAGTTCTCCGGGGCCCCTGGAGTGAGTGAAGGACCCCACTCCAGGACCCCTGAAAAACTCTCGTGGGGGCCCCTGAGGGGCCCAGGGCCTGGGTCAAAGTGGCCCACTCGCCCCCTCCCCCCCCGGGCGGCCCTGGTAGTTAACAAAGGCTGTGAATGACGACCTGTGTACCTAGGAAGAAGTGGAGGCATGGCCATTTCTGTCTGTCCAAAATTCAAATGGTAGCAGTATTTTCCTCACCTATCAACCTGCCCCCATCAGCGCCCTCTTTCATCCCACCTTGCAGCTCCTTCTTGCATCAATCTGAAACACCTTCAGTACCTAGCACAACTCCATTTCGGCCTCCTGGAATAAATGCACTCATCACTACTATGTATCACCCCATGTTCTTCTGGACCTACATATCTAAAGTAAAGTTCACTGCCATGTGTCAGGCAGTTGAGGTGGAGAAGTAACTACAGACATTCTGCCAAACCTGCAGGCACTGGTTTCTCTAGAGCAGGCATGGCCAAACCGCGGCTCAGGAGCCACATGCGGGTCTTTGACAGATCACCTGCGGCTCATGGGGCTTGCTGCTCCAGCCCCACGGTGGGCGGGGAGGGGGTTTTGAGGCCTGACTTGGCACTTCCCCCTGTGGCAAGATGAGCTGTAGCTCATGGCTTCAGTCCCATGGGGGTGGGCACAGAGGCTCAGGGTTTCTCCCTGTAGCAGGGTGAGCCAGAGCTTGCAGCTCCAGCCACACAGGGGGATGCAGAAGCTTGGGGCTTCAGCCTTGCCATGTGTGAGCTGGCACTCACAGCTCCCCCGCTGGTCCAGGGGCGAGGAGGCTGTGACATTACTGACGTAATCTGTAACCATATAGATCATTGTTGCAACCACTGTTATATATTTTCAGCAAATATTGTACAAAGGTTGCCATGTGAGGTGTCTATGGAGAGGTTATGATTTGCTGATTATGCTTATGCTATCTGTGTGGGTGTATCATTTTTGTAGTTGAAGTTATGAATATTGCTATGTACTTTATCAATGCGTTTTGATTCTAAGTAGCCTCAGTGAAGCATTTGGTCAGCTTCTTGAGAAGGGACTATTCTCAGTTAGTGCCCAATCAAGAAACACTTAACCGACAGTGAACTTTGGGAGACGCCAATCCACATCTGAGCTTTCCTGGGAACATTCAAACTAACATGTAAACAATGGCACCGGCCTGAAAAGAACTGAGTCATGCATGGACATGTGGCTTCCCCATGTGACTCCAGGCTCCATCTTGCTGCTGTGATCATCCGCAGGGCAGAAGATATAAAAGGCTGCTGCATCTCCTCCATTTTGTCTTCAATCCTGCTTCTTGCCTCTGGAGGACTTTGCTACAAACTGAAGCTCTGTACAAAGGACTGAATGACCCATCCCAGCTGTGGATGGACTCCAGAGACTTGATTTAAACCTGCAGTTTATTCCATCACTGCTAGAAGCCTGAACCAAGAACTTTGCCAATACTGGATGTAATTGATTCCATTTAACCAATTCTAGCTCCCATTTATATCTTTTTCCTTTTATGAATAAACCTTTAGATTTTAGATTCTGCAGTGGACTGTCCACTGGAGTGTCTAAGAAAATTGCTTGTGTGACTTATGATTAACCAGTGGGGTAAAACCAAAGTCTTCTCTGTTTGGCTGGTTTGGTTTGCGTTGGTGTGCAAAGGAACCCCAGCCTAGGGCTGTAACTGCCCTGCTTTAAGTAATTTGTCCTGAATTGGCACTCTCAGTTGGGCCCCACCAGAACCAGCATTGTTACAGTGGCATAGTCAACGGGATCCATAGAACCAGGCAGTTAAGCTTTGGATAAAAACCCACTCTATCCAAACTTGAATTTTGGTAGTGAGAGTTTGGTTGGTTAAAAGCAGTTACAATGGGTGAGCACAGAGCATATGATGGTTTTGCAAAAAAAAAACAAAAACAAAAACAAAACCCTGGCAGATTTGTGTTCAGGAACGGGGATAAACTTTAAAAAGAAAACTACAAATCAAGGACTGAGAGATCTGTTAATGACCAGTGATCAGGAGGCAGGAGCATAGCCCTTACCTGGTACTACAGAAGCTGCAGAAGCAATTAGAGTGCAAAAGGCAGCAAGTAAACTGAAACAGAGCATGAACAGACACTAGCAGACATTCTATTGCTGGGAAAACAAAAGATAGCTGATATCAAGAAGGAGGATCATAGGGAGAATATGGAGAGGCTCGCTGCTGAAGAGAGGGTTCACCAGATGCAACAAGAAACTGCAAGACTTCAGCTTCAAGTCAAAAAAGCAAGGGAAGAACAGCAGAAACTGTATCATCTTAAAAGTCCTCTCTGTTTGGCTGGTTTGGTTTGCCTTAATAGTAAAGGAACTCCAGTTTTGGGCTGTAACTGCCCTGTTCTCAGCAATTTGTCCTGAATTGGTACTCTCGGTTGGTTCCCACCAAAGCCAGCATCGTTACAGAGGCTCAGGGTTTCACCCCACAGTCAGGTGAGCTGGAGCTCATGGCTTCAGCCCGATGAAGGGGGGAGGAGTGGAGGCTCAAGGTTTCACCCGAGAGCGGGGTGAGCTGGAGCTTAGGGCTCATCCCCACAGGGGTGGGGGTGCTGATGCTTGGGGCTTCATCCGTGCAGGAGGCAGTTGGAGGAAGTAGTGGCCATATACTCTCAGAAAAACTCCTTCTGTTGTCATATGCCACATCTACGATGTGGGGCTGTAGTGCAGACATAGCCCCTCCCAGTGCTGCAGACAAAAACTAGCTTCTTTCATGTCAGAGGGGTCATGGCAGGATAAACCCAGTGTGAGTTTTAAGAAAAACAGGCCCATGGTTCCAGAAATAGAATGACCCACCTGCTTCATGTACTGCATTCTGCTCTTCTCCACTCAGTCCTCCAGAAAATGTTTTATAAACAAGCTCTTAACAACAGAAAACAAAACACGCACATTATGAGTCATTTCACACAGCTAAGGACACAAGCCATATAATTCAACCTCTGGTTCACGGATCCCTGGGAGTGCGCAGACTATGTCTAGGGGGTCTGCAAAAGGTGTCATTACCATAGAATAGTAGTTTTCAACCTGTGGTCTGTGGACCCTTTGGGGTCTGCAGAATTTGTCTAAGATTTCCAAAGAACCTCCATACAAAATTTGTTAGGGATCGGCAAATGAAAAAGATTGAACACCAGCGATCTAGAAAATCACGTTTGGGTTACAAGGTTAAAAACTGAACCAATTTTTTCTAGGGCTGTCAAATGATTAAAAAAATGAATCGGAATTAATCACGTGATTAATCGTGCTGTTAAACAATAATAGAATAACACTTATTTAAATAGTTTTGCATGTTTTCTACATTTTCAAATACATTGATTTCTATTACAGCACAGAATACAAAGTGTACAGTGCTCACTTTATATGATTTTTTATTACAAATATTTGCACTGTAAAAATGATGAACAAAAGAAATAGTACTTTTCAAGTCACCTCATAAAAGTACTGTAGTGCAATCTCTATCATGAAAGTGTAATTTACAAATGTAGATTATTTTTGTTGCATAACTGCACTCAAAAACAAAACAATGTAAATCTTTAGAGCCTACAAGTCCACTCAGTCCTACTTCTTATTCAGCCAATCGCTAAAACAAACAAATTTGTTTAAATTTACAGGAGATACTGCTGCCTGCTTCTTATTTATGATGTCACCTGAAAGTGAGAACAGGCACTGTTGTAGCTGGCTTCACAAGATGCCAGATATGCTAAAGATTCATATGTCCCTTCATGCTTCAACCATCATTCCAGGGGACATGTGTCCATGCTGATGACGGGTTCTACTTGATAATAATCCAAAGCAGAACAGACTGACACATGTTCTTTTTCATCATCTGAGTCAGATGCCACCAGCAGAGGGTTGATTTTCTTTTCTGGTGGTTCGGGTTCTGTAGTTTCCACATCTAAGTGTTGCTATTTTAAGATTTCTGAAAGCATGCTCCACACCTTGACTCCTCAGATTTTGGATGGCTCTTCAGATTCTTAAACCTTGGGTCGAGTGCTGTAGCTATTTTTAGAAATCTCATATTGATATCTTCTTTGCATTTTGTCAAATCTGCTGTGAAAGTGTTCTTAAAATGAACATGTTCTGGGTCATCATCCGAGACTGCTATAACATGAAATATATGGCAGAATGCAGGTAAAACAGAACAGGAGACATACAATTCTCCCCCAAGGAGTTCAGTCACAAATTTAATTAATGCATTATTTTTTTAATTTCATCAGCATGGAAGCATGTCCTCTGCAATGGTGGCCAAAGCACAAATGTTTTGCATATCTGGGACGTAAATACCTTGCAACATCGGCTACAAAAGTGCCTTGAAAATGCCTGTTCTCACTTTCAGGTGACATCATAAATAAGAAGTAGGCAGCAGTATCTCCCATAAATGTAAACAAATTTGCTTGTCTTAGTGACTGGCTGAACAAGAAGTAGGACTGAGTGGACTTGTAGGCTCTAAAGTGCTGTAATAGAAATCAATATACTTGTAGGGAAAAAATCCAAAAATATTTAATAAATGTCAATTGGTATTTTATTGTATAACAGTGCTATGAATCGCGATTAATTTTTTATCACAATTAATTTCTTTGAGTTAATTGCGTGAGTTAACTGCAATTAATCAACAGCCCTAGTTTTTTCCTTAAGGTTTGAGGTTCTCTTAGATCTAGACATCAGGGATCTGATTTGCACTAGTGTAACTCAGACAAATAGCAGGTAAGAAAATAGTATTTCTAACCCATGGGAAACTGCACATTCTGAAATTTGTTTTCATCTCAAGTTGATTCAAAAAGTCAAAACTTCAAAATATCTTGGAGAACTGAAATTGTGAAATATTTCAATTCATAATTATCAAAATAACCTTACTAAAATGTTTTCTTTGAACAATAGTGAAGCATTATAAGGTAACATAAAATACTACATATAAATATGTGATATAAAATATAAGGTAATATATGATATTTTTAGCTAGTTAGCTAAAAAAATAAAGAAAAGTTGAAACCAAATACAATGATAAGATTGAAACAAAATAATAAAGTCGAAACAAAATACTCCATTTTGTTTTGTAGCATTTTGAAATTTTTCCATCAAAAATTATATCAGAATCGACACATTCCCAAAAAACTTTTTGATTATGACAAAACAGTATTTTCAGGTGGAAAACTGTTTAGTCAAAATGTTTGAACTGGCTCTATTAAAAAATAACTCCGCTGACTTCACTGGAATTTCTCCTGATTCGTGGAACTGTAAATGAAGACACAATTTGATACAATGAGGTTACACCAGTGCAAAACCAGCCTGAAACCAGAATCAAGTCTTAGATCTTATAATTATCTAGGTTTTATAATCTAGACATTACCTGATAATTATTGTTTTCAAAACACCATGACAAATCTTGAGGCCAGTCCTTGAATGTTTGCTTCCCTTTCAAATCATCAGTAATCAATCTTCTAGTTTTGGATTTCCCTGACACCTCCATACAACGGGCCTGATTTCATTTACACTGGTATGAAGTGGGGGTAATTCCACTGATTGCTGATCATTTTCTCCTGATTTATGCAGGTGTAAGTGAGGCCAGAATTTGCCCCAAGTGCTAAATATTTGCAAAATCAGATTAAAGTTCTAAATCAGGATTTCATCTAAACGGAGAGTTTCAAAGCTGCCTAAATAAAGTTCTCTGAAGACTGAGGTATTGTGTGCCATGGGCAGAGAACAGGAGAGACTGAGGTGCACCTGTGGCAGAGGTCCTGGCAATGGCAGGGAATCATTAGATCAGACATGCCCATATAAACCCAGCAGCTACTCATTCCCATGTTGCTACGAAAGGTGAAAAAACCACATGGTTCCTGCCAATGTGACCTGAGGAAATTCCTTGCTGACCACAAATCTGGTGACCAGTTGGACCATGAGCATGACTCACCAACCAGTCATCTAGAAAGAGAATTCTCAGTACCACTTCAGAGCATCAGTCTACCCCTGCTGGTGTCCCATCTCTAGATGTAGCTGATTGCTGAAGCTTCAAAGGAAGGCTAATAATAATTAGATTACAAGTGTGCATCAGGGAAGAAATTCCTTCCTTATTCCTAGAGGTGACTGGCTGAGACCTGAAGCATGAGATTACATTATGTCCCACTCTTTTTAACATTAATGGAAAATAGGATCCAAACCCAGAAGTCAGCTTTGAAAATCTCAGTCTTACATTTAATATTCTGGAAATTATCTGGAATGCTGGAGATTTTGAAAGGCAAAAATGAGAGTTGGGCACTCTAGCTCCTTTTGGCACCTTGCAAAATCCAACCCATCCACAATTAAGGTACATTCAAACGCTACTTTACACTACTGCTACTACAATGACTGTTTGATGCATAACAATATCAGTGTTATAAACAGTAGGGTATTGGAAACATTGCTACAGAATGGTGCGTTAGCTCTTCCATTTGTGACCTGTTCCAACTCAACTGATGATCTGACCCTACCTTCAATACACAGAAATTGCTGTACCTTGTAAATGTTGACGGCTTGCAAGGGCACTTCCCCATAAACCTGAAAAGAAGAAGGAAAAGACCTTATTTACAAGAGTGCCCATTAGATTGTGTTTCCCTTTAATTCTACATAAAGAGTTGCCAGGTCAGGAGCCCCATTAGTAGAAAAGTCAAGGGGGCACTGGCAGGCCAGTCTCTGATGGGTTATGTGCTTTTGCAATTTCATTGACACATTGTTCCATAACTGAAGAAGCTTATTGTAAGTAGAGGTGGTCAACAAATTTCCAGTGTAATATTTTTTGCACCAGAAAATACTCTTTTGTCAAAATTTAAACTTTGCATGAAAATTTGTTGATTTTGACAAAATTTTATTTTAAAAATAAATGTGCGGTGAAGCATGTTGACCTTACCAGAACACGTTTCAATTTTTCATTTTGAAATGGCCTTTAATTTCTGAATTAATTGGCTTCTATAATACAATGTAAATGAAACTATAACAGACAATGTCTAAAGAGTAGAAATAGGAAGGCAACCTTTCAATTTTAAAGAAACGGAACATTTTGATTGACCTGAAATGGAAAACATTGTGTGAGAAAGGTCAAAATTTTGTTTTCATCCTGATTCAGAATACAAACAAATTTTCAAATTTCCTATGGAATGGAAATTCCAAATTTTGACCAGCCCTAATAATTAATATTAGTATTTGTAGTATCACAGTGCCTAGGTCACACAGCAATGAAAGAGGACCTCATGGTGCTAGGCACTGTACAGACATGAGACAGAAAGGCAATCCCTGCCCAGAGAGTTTGATAACTTTTGGGTTATCCCTGCCCCGTAGTAAGTTGAGAGGTGGGTGAGACAAGGCAACCTCAGGAGGCAGTCGTGGTCTTGTTTGTGGTCTTTGTTATATTTACAATCCTGCTGGTCTTAGTGTTACCTCAGGATCATAAGAATGTAGGGCTGGAAGGGACCCCAAGAGATCATCACTGAGGCAGGACCAAATATATCTAGACCACCTTTGACAGGTGTTTGTCCAACCTCTTCTTAAAAACCTCCAGTGATGGGAATTCCATCACCTCCCTTGGAAGAGTATTCCAGAGCTTAACTACCCTGAAAGTTTGAAAGTTTATTTCACCCACTAAGGATAATTAACTGCTGGAGTTATCTTACATTAGGCGATGCATTATGAACAATCTTCAAAGGCAACCGGAGCCTAGGATGGACTGTGTTTGACTGGTATAGTACATATTTGAATGAATGAATGAATGAATGAATGAAGCTGACATTTTCACAGGGACTAAGGGAGTTGGACACCTATGTTAGGATTTTCAGAAGCACTTAAACGACTTAGGAACACACATCCCCATTGACTTCTAGTTGCCTTATGCTCCTAAATCATTTTTGGTGCTTTCAAAAATCACAACCTCAAAGCCCATTGAATTTATGCGGAACTTGGTTGCCTAACTGCCCTTTGTCCCTTTGTCCCTTTGAAAATCCCCCCCTTACAAACACATGTGCACAACTTCTCAACTCTTTTAAACCCTTTGGAAATTCCCAGACTAAATAAATAAATATAAAAAGACCAAGTAAACACTGGATATTAACTAATAGGAAGGAAAATGGTTTGGATTTTCAAAGGAGACCATGGGAGTTGAGTGCCCCAATCCCACCTGAATTCCACGCAAGCTGGGCTTCCTAACTTTCCTAGGTTCGTTAGAAAATTTGAGCTCTAGTGACAGGGCAGTTTCTTAGTCATTAGGACACCTGACTTCTATTCCTTCACTTCCCATTTCTGACCTTTATGACCTTGGACAAGCCACTTCCCCTCTCGATGACTCAGTTTCCTTATCTGTAAAATGAGTATGTTGATGCTCACTAAACTTTTGAAAAGCTTCTTAAGCTATGTGGACAGGACGCACTATCTACATAAATGCTAGCCATGATTCAGGAGGAGCTAAATAAGTCAAAGAAAGGATGAGATGGTGGAAGAAGGTTGAGAAAAGGGGGTTACATGTGAGTGAATGTCATGAGGATACAGAAGGAAGATTGAAAGGGTTTGAAGAAAGTTTGGGTAGATACAAGCAGCTGGCAAGAGAGCTCTGAGACTGGGATGAGACCTGAACGGTTGGGTGGCTGGAAACATTCCATATAGGTCTATAATATGAGGTAGCTCTCACGCTACATTAGAATAACATGGTGGATGTGCAATACCTACATACCTACCTACCTATCTATCTACCTATCTGCTAAGAATCAGGGGCTTGAATGCTTACCTTGCAGGTAGTGGATATTTTTCTCTTCCCTCTGTTTTTTCAAATTTCCATCCTCGAATTTGCTTCCCAAGTACTTGGTGCACACAAATGCCCCTGGACCAGGAAAGCCACACTCATGGGGGGTGAATTCAAACCAGGTCCCTGTGAAACATAAGTAAGGTTTGAAAAAAGAGCCCTTCAAATGCCAGCTTCTTGTTGGCCCTTTCTTCACTGATGACAATAATTTCTCAATTCCCCCACTGCTCTGTTTGCTCCATCAATGAATCCCATTTACTTTTCTGTCTGTTCCTCCACCCATGGTCATTTTCATGCTATTTTCTCTGGTGACCTCCTCCATCTGGTGTTTCCTTCCTAGGCCAAAATATGCTGTCTTTGGATGTCCCAGAAGTGCTCTGGTGGTCATCACAGCCGCTCTCCACCCTCCCTCCCACCACTTTGATCCAAAGGTATCAAGAAAAAATGACTCATAACATGTAAAATCTAAAAGTGATTTATTTACCTGCAGAGCTAACCAAAAAAGACAAGCATCAATTTCACAACATTTTCTAATGTTTTCCAAGTTCTTTTCATTTTCAAAACAGATCTTTTTAAAAATTCATTTAGCAATTTATCATAAGCTTATTTGATAGTCATGTATATTGAAAATGTTTTCAAAGTTCCTCTTGAAACAATTATGGGAAGTTTTCATTTACTGACAACCCTGGTTTTCAGGAAATGAAGAACATTGCATGACCCTTTTGGTAAAGTCCTTGATAAAACATTTGATTGAAAATTATATATATATATAAGCTGACAGGTTTATGCAAAAAAACCCCAAAAACCCTTTTTCCAAAAAGGCCATTTTTAGACTTTAAAAATACTCTGTTAGATTACATTCAGCTCTAGTAAATAGTGACTCCACTTCTAAGTATTTATAGTAGGAAAAAGGGCAAGAGGCAACATCAATATTTATTTTTCGACAGAGTACTTGAAATTTCAGCGATAGCTGCTCTCACTAAGAACACCAGTTTGCTGTTGTTTTACCTGGGCTGTTTCCACCTTCTTCGTGCAATTTCTTCATTTCAACTGCTGCATAGATGGGGTAAGGATTCGTCCCACTTGTGGAGGCGACCTCATGTTGAGATAACGTGGTCTGGTCACACTGGAAGGGTAAGAATTGATTAGCACATAAAGACACATGTTTTGGTGATGCTCCCAGCAATTCTGTTCCTGATGAATTAGTTCAGACTAGGAATTAGAAAGACCTTTTTTAATGAGACCACCATGATCTTTGTTGTTGTTACCTCATTCTAGTATGCACAAACAACAGAGTATTTACAGTCCATGGTGGAGACTTTTAAATGGGCCTAAGGGAATTAGGCCCCAATTTTCAAAAATATTTAGGCACTTAAAGATACAGATCAGCATGTAAAGAGCTTTTCCAAAGCACCTAAGCAAGGTAAAAGCAACAAAGAATCCTGTGGCACCTTATAGACTAACAGACGTTTTGCAGCATGAGCTTTCGTGGGTGAATACCCACCACAACCCTTAGTAAGTTGTTCCAATAGTTAATTACTCTTATTGTCAAAAATGTACACCTTTTCTCTTTCTGAATTTCTCGTACTTCAACTTCCAGCCATTGGATCATGTTAAACCTTTAGTCTGCTAGATTGAAGGGTCCATTCTTGAAAATTCAAGACTGTGAATGAAACTTTCATTTAAGCAGCCTTGAAGTCCTCTCTTTAGATTCACATACTGCAGTGATCTTTGAGAGCTAAGGGGAAAAGGCTGAGAATTACAAAGTTTTCTGGGGGTTCAGATAGCCTTGAAACTATTAGCAGGAGCTATTATCCTTCCACTACTTTGCTCCTGAGTTCCAAGTACTGCCGAGAGAGAGAGAGAGAGAAAGAAAAATATATTAAGTAAATCTATTGACTTTTCAGTGCAACCACTCTCGATTTACCCAGCAACCCACCTTCTTCAACATGAAAAGGAAGACAAAAAATGCCCAGACATCGGTCAGAGAGAAGAGTTCATCTTCAGCTGCCTGGCACAAGATAGAAAACGCCTTTAGAACATCACATGGAGGTTTGGGAAGTGTATCGCACAGTTCTTCTTCCAAGACCTGCAATTTCTCTGTCCAATCCTTCTCTTTGTAGAGGAAAGACATGCACCTTTTAATGAAACAGAAGAAATATGGCTGAGGCTGAGGGAATAGGATGGGGAATCCACCCCCCCCCCCCTTTTAATCTTCATACCCTTTATTTTTAATAGAGGGAATTCTAATTATCATATTGGCATTGTAACAAATCTGTGACTTAACAAGGACTTAATCCATGGCTGTCTGTCACCATGGCCACTGAGAAAGTTATGGCAATAATAGGGATTGATCCTCTGCTGAAAGCCAAAACCAAAGCCAAGGCCCCCGCCACTCTGAGCTATGGAGAAACTCCATTACCTGCTTTTCTAGGACCTATGATGGCTGCATTAGCAATTCCGACTCTACCCAACAGAAGGCAGGGACAAGCACGCTAATCAGGCCATTATGAGTCTGAACCAGAGCCTAGGGCCCTTCTTCAGCTAATGGGAAGCTACTTTGACAATACAGGGTGTGTGACATGGGGAGAAGCAATTATGATCCTGCCTAGCAGAGGAAAGTGGTAACACCAACACATACATACATGCACACACACGCACTGTCCATGTCACTAGGCCACCCTCACTCACCCCAATGAAGTGACTCTAAGAGTAAGATGCTATGCAGCAGGCACAAGAGACTCTGATTCTGCCCTGGCTGATCAGCTAGAAGCGTCTGAACTTTTTCCTTTCCCAGCTCTTTCTCCATTGACTACTCCACTCGTCTTCCTTCCTCCCAAGCCCCAGTACCGGGGCCCCGTTTGACACTTCCCTCTCCTTCTCTCTTCGTAAGCCCCAATGAACCCCCTTAACCATTCCCACATGTTGCCCTTTTCTCACTGTCCTCACAGCTGGAACTGTACCCTCTGTGACCTTGGTGCTGTAAACATCACTTTTCTGGCCTCCACTGATCCTCACATCTACAGCCCTTGAGTCTGCCCAGAATGCCTCTGTGTCTTCTAACCTTTTCACCCAGCACCTCCAGTTCTCTATGCCTGGCCAGACGGCAGATACCTATGGGGCAGGGCATGGGGTTAAGGCTTAAGAGACTGGTGTTCTAGTCCCAGCTCTACTGTGTGACCTTATATGTGTCACTCTATTTCTTTCACATTGCACGCTTTTCCTGACTTATCTACTTAAAGGAGGGATTTCCAAAAGTGACTTAGGAGCATTAGTCACTTAGGGTACGTCTGCCCTGAAATCAGAGGTGTGACCGCAGCATGTGCAGACACTGCTGGTTTTGATCAAGCTAGTGTGAGTGCCAATTGCACTGGAGCAGTGGCAGCATGGCTGCCAGTGGGGGCGAGCTGCTTGAGTATGTTACCCAGGATCACGCTCGAGCCCAATAGCTTCACTGCCATTGGTGCCGGAGAAAGCCAGGTTAAAGCTAGCTCAGGTATGGCATACCTGTTACCTCACCCCCCGCCCCCAATTACAGTGCAGACATACCCTTAGGCAATTCTGAAAATCTCACCCATTATGCCTGGAAAATGTACAGAGCTGAATAATAATAAGAATGCCCAGTGACCACCAACTCTGTGCAGGAAAACTGGTTCATTCTCATTTCTACTGACATGCACCTACCAGGTGGACCCTGATACCCCACACAGATACATGACAGCATCCAAAAGACCCTGATTCTTCATCTCCACCAAGGTTCCCTGAAGGGCTATCATGGCCCGCAGACCTCCGCCTGATCCTAGGACAGCGACATTGGGCGTGTTATCCTGGGGAAGGGAAAAGAGGGAATGACAAATGAACTAGAATTGCTGAGCCATCCCTGCTGTTCAACTCTTGGTACAAATCCTTTCAATAAATTCACAGAGAGCACCTCAAATTCCCAGAATTGTTTGCCCTATATCAGGAAGCATTCCTTATCTGGTGCATAATGACCTGTGTCTCCAATCCTGAGTGAAGAGCAAATGTATTTTATCCTGCATTTTCAGCCATCAGCACACAGTGGCAACCCAGTATCCCTGAGGGCACTTTGAATCTCTGGGCCTTTGTGCTTAAAAATCCTGTGTACCAACCAAGAGACCAGGACCAGAATTTTAAAAGGGATGCACATAAGTGCCTAGAGGGGATTTCAAAAGCACCTATGCAATTAGGTGCCTAACTCCCTTTGATTTCCATACGCTCCATGATGTAGGGATTGAGGGTTTTTTTTTGTTTTGTTTTTTAACTAAACATGTGTAATGTAGAAGGACTATTTTTGGTGTCCAAAAATTAATGTATGAAATGCAGCTGCTCAAGAAATGATTTTTATTCCCATAAAAATGTTTGCTTTCTTTTCTGGAGGGCCAAATTGTTTATCAAAAAAGGTAAAAAGGATTGGTCAAAGCATGAAAACCCAAAAATTATCCCCCCATTGCCTGTCTACCCCCCAACAAATGTTAAACTCTCATTATTTCAAAAAGTTTTGAAAGATTTTGTCAAAAAATTACATTTCTGTTATCACAAAAAGAAAATTATTAAATGTGGTGAATGCAAAACGTCAGCCTGCTGTAGTACTAATGCAAAAAAAAGATTAATGACAAGTGTGTCACCAATGGATACTGAATCTGGAGCAGCAAACAAGCTCAGATCACTATCCCTGGAACTGAAGGAAGACTACTGTGAGGAGGAAGTAGTGGGAGATTCTTAGGCTTAGAATTGCAAAGCCATCAAAGGGGAGATGTCCCCAAATATGTCAGATCCACTGGAGCTCACATCCCTCCAAGGACCACCACTTATTAATGATGGGTAACAATCCTGGGAGGTTCCTCACATGTCTCCACCATGCCAGTTAACAGAGTTAGCACAGCAGGTGGGCAGCAGTGGTTGACTTTTACCCTCTGTGAGGTTCGACCAGCAGAGGGGGCTATGACACATGTAGAAAGTATATTACATAGACTCTGTTCATTACTGACACTAATAATAAGGCAGACAAGTATCAATAACTCACCCAATTCTCTGTCCCTCTAACGCTATCTATGCACTACAGGGACGGTGCTAATGTCCCCTACCCAGCTGTTCTCATTTGCAGGCTCTGTCTGGCTTCAAAATCCCAGTGCTATATACACACACACTGTAAAGGCTCTTCAGTAAGCACTGGCTAAATACACTTGAATACGGAGCCCTGTAGTCATTAGGCTGAGCAAGCTCCTTACTGCACTTATTAAGTGTGTTACTTCTTTCGCTGCAGGGATAGGGGCATCTTCTTCTTTTAGCCCTGAAGGCCCCAAGTTTGACCTCTGCCAAAGGACATAAGCATTGTATGTCTGTGGCCATGGGTTGCCACATTGATGGTTTGGGAATGTTGCGTTGCAAGCATATTAGGTGGTGGGAGGAGCGTCAGGTTTGTATAATTTTTGGTGGTGCCCAGAACAGGTCCAAGTTCTGCCCCCGCCCCCCACCTGCCTTGTAAGCCAATATATTTTTTTTAAAATATTTTTAAATTGTGTGGGCTGTGGGGTGGGGGTGGGTTTGTGGGGTTTGGGGCCATGGGAGGGGGCTCAGGACTAGGGCCCAGAGGGATGGGGTGGGGGGTGTGGGCTCTGGGGTGGGGTTGGGGATGAGAGGTTTGGGGCATGGGAGGGGGCTCAGGGCTAGGGCCCAGAGGATTGGGGTGTGGGCTGTGGGGTGGGGCTGGGGATGAGGGCTTCATAATGCAGGCGGGGGTTCAGGGCTGGGACAGAGGGTTAGTGTGTGGGGGGTGAGGACTCTGGCTGGGGGTGCGGGATCTGGGGTGAGACTGGGCTGGGGATGAGGATTTTGGGGTGCAGGCAGGCCCAGAGAGGAGGACTATCCCCAGCCCTCTCCCCACTGGCAGCAGTGAGCTCCAGGGGAGGGGCCCTCCTCTCCCCCTTAGCAGCACACTCACCTCGTACCACTGTCACTGCATGTGCTCCTAGGGCCCCTCTCAGGTCCAGGAATCTCCCTCACCTCCCCCGTGGTGGGTGCCAGGGGGCTGCCGTCACATGTGCGTCTCCTCCCCTGCTGCTGCCCCTCACTGTAGCCTCACTGGGGGTGGGGGATGGGGCTGCCCCTTGCCCAGCATGGGGTAGGAGCGGTGACTGTGGGCAGGGGGGCCCCCTGTGCTGGTGGAGGGTCCCGCCAGAAAAGGGAAGAGTCTGAGGCAGAGGGCAGGGGCAGGGTCAGCTTGCCCTGGCACTAGTGGATGGGGAACACCAGGACCCTGCGACTGTAGTTGATGCCAGGAGCCAGCTGAGCAGAGGCAGCATGGAGCTGTAGGGGAGAGGCAGGGATGCGCGGGGACCCGGGGGAGGCAAGTGGGGGCAGCAGGTGGGTCTGGGGGAGAGACCCCCCCAAACATTGGTGGAGCTAGGCCTCTGGGCCCTGAATATTGCTGGAGCATGAGCATCACGGTCCCATATAACTCGCCGCTCCTGGTTGCATGGGGAACATCTCCATGGGGTAGGATTTTGGAGGCATTTCCTCCCACTGTACCAGGCACCTCACTCACTATCCAGGTGGCTAACATACTAGATTGTTCTCCTTAGATTGGTCTAGGGCATGATGGGCCTCTACCTCTTCACAGGCAATGCCAAGGCTCTTGAGGCATGCCAGTACTTTTGGCCTTCTATTCATAATGGCTTCTTTCTCACCGTCCGAGATCTCATTGGAAAGCCGAACAGTTTTATCATCCTGTCAAAAATAAAATAAAAGGCCAATAAAATATCTCATTTCCCTCAAGGCTGCCCAGAAGTGGAGATGTGGGGTCTGAGTGCAGATCTCACAAGTCCATCAGAGGTTACCCAGGATTCACTCTTTATATGTTGATCATGCCTGTAGTTAGAAACCTCAGCCAAGGTCAGGGATACAAATGGGCAAAAGAATGACTTCATGATTCACTTAAAGTTCTCAGA
The DNA here is from genome assembly GCF_016161935.1 of Mauremys reevesii. Classification (NCBI taxonomy): domain Eukaryota; kingdom Metazoa; phylum Chordata; order Testudines; family Geoemydidae; genus Mauremys; species Mauremys reevesii. The sequence continues at coordinate 9,133,590 of NC_052639.1, forward strand.
AACTTGGTGGAAAAATGGTTTGGGTCAAACCAAATAAAAAAATTGTTGAAAGCTTTGTCAAACTCAAAGAAATCTACTTTGGGTCAACCAAAACAAGTTTCTGTATGACAAATAATTTACCTTTCTCAGCTGTGACCTTTTCATAGCTTCTTTCAGATTTCTCCGTAGAGCTCCTGATGATGTGGAATTTTTTCTTCAGTGGCAAAGGGACCCTTCAGGGAGCACCTCGATGGGAGGACAAAGTCAACCTCAGAAGCTGTTTTCTTCTTTCTGTGGCTGTTTTAAAGAAAAGGAACATTTAGTATAATACCACAGGGACATCAAGTGGGGTTTTCAAAGGCATCTAAGGGAGTTAGGAGCCCAAATCCTACTGAATCTCAGCCTGCAAATGTAAAAGAAAAGAATCTAATATGGAGCTTAGTGGTTTAGAGGTTCCACTTTCCAAACATAAATAAGCAGAGTGAAAAAGGTTAGTGTTGTATCAGGTTCAGATTTAAAATAAAACAAAACAAAACACAAACCCAGTGATAACATTTCTTTCCTGCTACAACAGCAAGTGATGATTGCTCAGGTTCCCAAGCCTGTCCTTCTGATAAAGTTAATTATAATCAAAAATGGAGAAAATTCTTCTTGTTAAGATGCTCTCCAAGAGATCCAGTTGGAAAAGCAGACTCACAGAATCACCAGTGTCTGCCTGCTGGGGGCAGTGTGGTGTTGCTTGCAGGGTTGTGGTTAACAGAAATCAGGATGCACTTGTGCAAAGTTCTCATCTAGCCCCGAGTAGCTGCTGAGTCTCAGTATATATCGTGCTGGGTAGGGATTGGGCTACTCCATTATCTATCATCATAGCTCTGCATTATTATTAACCCAATGATCCAGGACCACAAGTAATAATGAGTACACAATGGCAGTCAGAGCACATGGGTACAGGAGCGGCGCCAGGATTTTTGCCACCCTAGGCGGCAGCGCTCCTCCTCTGAGCATTCGGCAGCGGGGGTCCTTCTGCTCCGCATCTTCGGGGCACTTCAGCAGCAGGTCCCGGAGCGAGTGAAGGACCCGCCGTCAAATTTCCTCTGAAGACCCAGAGCGGAAGGACCCCCAGCCCCCGAATTTCCACCGAGGGTGGCAAAATGCCTCCCAAAACCTGCCGCCTCGGTGACCGCCTAGGGTCGCCTAGTGGAAGTGCCGGCCCTGCATGGGTAACTGCTAGAGCTGGTTGTGCAAATTCTGATGAGAGATACTTTTGCTGAAATTTGCCACTTTGTCAAAATAAGAACATTTAGTAGAATGTGGCCACTGTCAGAACTTCCCGGTTTCCTGCCAACTCGCCGATCCAGCTCCTCAACATGGAGCTGAATGAGCTGCTGTGGGGCCTGGGCCTTCAGGCTCCTGGAGCTACATTGACAAAGGGACATAGGTATTGTGAGGTTGAGCATCACCACCCCTTACTTTTAGGTACCTGGAAAATCCCTGGGATTCACAAAGCCTGAATTGGGAGAGAGATGCCTCAGAATGGGATCCACAAAAGCTAGCCAATGGGAGGGCGTGTCCTAAACACTGTCCCTCTGTGGGAGTTCGGTGCCTGTCTTTGCTTAAAGACTGGTCTTTAGGCCTATGCAAGGCAGCTTAAATTGACCTAATGCTGTAAGTGTCTACTCTAAATTGTTGCTCCCGCAGATTCAACTTGCCGTTACACTGACTTAATAACTGCATCTCCCCAAGAGGCAGGGCTTTGGTAGACATAGTTAGGGCAGTGCAGTGTCAGTGTAGACACTTCATTGCTTATGTTGACTTTAGTGACCTCCAGGAGGTGTCCCACAATGCTCCACTGTAACTGTTCTGGGAACCATTTTGAACTCCGCTGCCTGACCGCCAGGTACAGAGGTATATGCCCCATCTCTTTTCAAACCCCACAAATTTCCTGTTTGTGCCAATTGGAAAACTTATTTAGTGACTGCCCATGACAGTTCCATTCTGCAAATGTGCTCCTGCCTGGAGTAAACAGGAGGTGGTTGATCTAGTTACGTGGGAAGAATAGGCAGTGCAAGCACAGCTCCGATCCAGCCATAGAAACATCAATATCTACTTGCTGATTGCTGGGGGCATGGGGGAGAAGGGCTACACGAGGGACCTGCAGCAGTGCTGTGTGAAAGTTAAGGATCTGTGGCAGGTGTAGTAGTAGCCAAGGGAAGCTAACAGTCAATCTGGTGCAGAGCCACAGACACGCCACATTTACAAAGAGCTGCATGGCATTCTCAGTGGTGATCCCACCACCACCCCAGAAGGCCCCATGGATACTTCGGGGGAGCTGGAGTGAACAGTGAGGAGGAGGTGTTGGACAAGGAAGAGGAGGAGTATGGGGGACAGGCGACTAGGGGATCCTGTGGTGCATTGAGCCAGGACATGTTTTTGACTCCAGAGCAGTCAAGCCAATCCCTACAGTCCAGCAGAGGCGAGCCTGGTGCAGGGAAGGAACCTGTGGTAAGTGTGCAGTTTGCTTTGATATTACAGGGGCACATCTGCTCATTTACGCTTTTTAATCATGCTAGAAGAGAGAGTAAAATAACCAATAGAGGCAGAGTCACTATCTGCTTCTCATTCCCCTGTACAGTTATGCAGAGGGGGCCCTGCAAAACAGTTTGTTTACGTGCACTGGGATGTGCTGTGAATCCTCCACAGAGAACTCGAGGAAACTGTCCTGGAGGTAGTCTGTAATCCTCTGCTGCAGGTTTCTGGGGAGGGCGGCCTTATTTCTTCTACTGCGGTAAGACAATTTCCCATGCTACTCAGCATTACTTCAGCAGGCACCATTGCAGCATGCAAGCTAGCAGCATACAGACCAACTCTGCAGCTGGATGCATGCAGGAGCTATTCTCTTTCACCCTCCATTACTCTCAGCTAAAATCAGCACTGCCTGTAGAAAATGGTTCTAGTATTCAGTTCAATTGTCCTATCCGCATATTCTCATGCCCGTGAGATACCCCCTCCCTTATTGTCCCAACTCTCCCACTTTCCCCTGGGCCATATGCACCATGGCTGGGACTGCCTCTGTGCTCTATGAATCCCAAGGAGAGGTGAGAATGTGGTGTTTGCAACTTGTGTGGATCAAGGGGAGTGAGTTCAATTTTGCAGCTGGAAATATTGCTATCAGGGTCTTTCCATCCTCACCAGCAGAGCCGCTCAGCCAGATAAGGAGGAGAAGGAAGAGGATGCGGGATGGCATGTTCCAAGAGATCCTGAAAGCCTCTGGTGCTTTGCATACCAATCACAGGGCTTGGAGGATCATCCTTGTGGACACAATGGTCAGGGATATAGTGGAGAGGAGAAAAGCACAGGAAAAGGAGAGAGACCTGCAGCAGGAGATGCTTGCACTGCTCAAGTGGCAAACAGACATGATGGAGACTCTTGTTGAACTTCAGGTGCAACAGACCCATGTGCACCTCCTTCTGCAGCCCATAGAGAACTGCATTCCAGGACCTCCCTACACAGCACCACACACAATCCACGTGGCATCTGGGGCTGCTGCTCTACCCCTGCCACTTCACCCCAGGGGACCAAGCAGACAATTACAGCCGCACATGCACTGACCTGTGAGAGACACGGTTGGTGTACATGCTTGTGAAATGGAAATGACTATTCTTTCCCCTTCAAAGCTTTTTTCCCCTGTATTTATCAAATTTCATTTAGTTACAAATATGTCTGTTTGCAGAGGTTTGGAATAAAAGTCTAGTTATGGAAACCTAATTCTTCTTTATTAGTTCACAGCATATCCTGGCTGGGTCTGACATCATTCAGAGATAATAGCAATAGGTGCATTTGCAATGTTATATTACTACACACGCAGCACTCATTACAAGGTTCATGCAAGGTCCCCCCAAGCCATTTAATCCTATCATATTGGTTCTGTGAGGTTAGCCTTTGGAGAACCAGATATGGAGCATGTTATCAGATGGCAGGGAATACTTGGGGCAGAGGGATACAGGGGCCCAGACTTCTCTGGTTAAGCAGAATGTGGTCCCAAAGGCCAGTATGCTACCTGGCCAAATGGCAGAGATTGTGAGTGTGGGCAAAAGCAACTTCCTCATACAACTAGCTAAAATCCATGTGGTTTGAAAAGTGTTTTGACTGGGGGAGTAATGGAACACCTCCTAGTCAACCTGCTCCTTGGTATTGTTTTTTTCCATGTCGCTCAGGTTAAAATATTTGCCAGCAGCAGGAGGGAGTTTTATGCTGGGATCCCCAAGGGAAAGGGTAAGGTCTCAGGAACTGCTGAGAGAATGGGAGAGAGTCTCCTTGATTCTTCTGCAGCTGGGGGAAGCCACATGCTTCCAGGTGGGAGTGTGGTTGAGACCAGCTCCTGCACTGCAGCTGGAGGCAACACCACATCAGGAAGGGATGGAGATGTAATGCCTGCCAAGGAGAGAATTGTCCAGGTTGTTAGCTGCCAGCAGGTTGCAGCTGAACCAGTTGCAAAAACGGCTCTAGGGAGCAGAGAGAAACGTGTCCCAGAGGAGAGCCCAGAGAAGGGGCAGGGAGGTCTAGATTAGATATTAGAAGAAAAACTATTTCACTAGGAGGGTGGTGAAGCACTGGACTGGGTTCCCTAGGGAGGTGGTGGAATCTCGAGGTTTTTAAGGCCCAGCTTGACAAAGCCCTGGCTGGGATGATTTAGTTGGGGTTGATCCTGTTTTGAGCAGGGGGTTGGACTAGATACCTCCTGAGGTCCCTTCCAACCCTGATATTCTGTGAGTCTATGATTAACAACACTGCAGTGGTGCAGCTGTTTCGTCTGCTTCACTAAAGGCCAAATTATTCCCAATTATGTGGTGTTCTTGCTTCCAGGTTTTGGTGGCGGAGGACATAAGATGACTGTGGTTATGTCAAGTCCGGTTCTTTTGTAACAGACCCAAACAACACCTGTGTGAATCAGCCATAGCTGTATTGGAGTGCATGAGCCAGAGGCCCAACTGGTGTGAATTGGCTTCTCTTTTCAGAAGCTGAGGATCTGGCCCACATATTAACAGGTCCCTGGGGAAGTACATCAATGACCCACCTCTGAGATAGTCTTCACCAGGCCATATATCGCATTGTGTGCGGTTCTGTCCACACACCACCGGTGTGCTCTGCTTAGCTTTCTGAACATACATTATTGTGTCTGTGGGTGTCAATTATGGATTTTCATTTACATTTTTTCTGTTTGAAGAATTGTGTGTGTGTGTGTGTGTGTGTGTGTGTGTGTGTGTGTGTGTGTGTGTGTGTGTGTGTGTGTGTGTATGTATGAGAGAGGGGGAGTTACTACCTCCTGCTGGAGGGGACACAACCTGGCCAAGAATGCTACAAGAACCCCATAAAGGCAGCCCCTAGAAATGAACACAATTTACAACTGATGTGAAGTTCTTTATTGCAGTCAAAGGAAGAAATTTCCCTTTCAGTCAAAGGGCACTAGCACAATCTTGTACAAATATCTCCCTTCAGCAACCCTACTCTCCAGCACATCACAGAAAATGACACACATTGTCCATGAATGCCTGTTGACTAGGTTCAACAGTAGCCTAGAAGAACTGCATCACGCCACTGAAGATGCCATCGCATGGCTAGATGACAACGCACACGACAATAAAAAATACTCTGCAGCAAAGAAAAGCCTCCCCATCCAGCTGCTCTGAGCCCTGCCTCAGACAAACACACTGAATGACAAAGTGTGGATTTCCCAGCCCCCCGGCTAGCAAAGATCACTCCTGGGAGAACTGATTCACAGAGCAAGCTGACCAGAAAAATTATTTTGACCTTTCAGAATTATTGAGAAAACTCTTCCTAATTCTAGACAGGCAGAACATAGATTTCCATTGTAATAGGGTGTTAATACCCAAAGAGGAGGGCTATAGGTTGTAATATGCAATGTGGACAACAGAGGGCGAGGGGTGGGGAGGAGTTGCTGCACTGCATAAGTGGCACTAGAGCAGGGGTGGGTAAACCTTTTGGCCAGAGGGTCACATCGGGGTTGCGCAACTGTATGGAGGGCTGGGTAGGGAAGGCTGTGCCTCCCCAAACAGCCTGGCCCCTGCCCCCTATCCGCCCCCTCCCACTTCCCAACCCCTGACTGCCCCCTTCAGAACCCCCCGCCCATCCAACCCCCCCTGCTCCTTGTCCCCTGACTGCCCCCTCCTGGGACCCCACCCCTATCCAACCCCTGCTCCCAGTCCCTGACTTCCGTGACCCCTATCCACCCCTCACCCCTGAGAGCCCCTGGGACTTCCACCCCTACCCAACCGCCCTCTGCTCCTCATTCCTTGACCACCCCCTCCTGGGACTCCCCACCCCTAACTGCCCCCCAGGATCCCACCCCCTTATCCAACCCCCCTGCTCTCTGACTGCCCTTCCAACCCCATCCACATCCCCGCCCCTGACAGGCCCCCCGGGACTCCCACTCCCAACCTTCCCTGTCCCCCATCCCCTGACCACTCCCCCTGAGAACCTCCACCCCATTCACCCACCCCCTTGTCCCTGACTGCCCCCCAGCACCCCCGGCGCCATTACCCAACCCCCCCCACTCCACACTCCCTTACCAGCAGCAGGAGCTCGCAGACGCAACACCCAGCCAGAGCCAGCCATGCTCCCCATGCTGCTGAGTGGGAGCAGTGGGCCAGAGCACAGCCCGTGCAGTGGCATGACTGCGGGGTACGGGGGAAAGCGGGGGAGGGGTTGGAGACTAGGCTCCCCGGCCGGAACCTCAGGGGCCGGGCAGGACGGTCCTGTGGGCCAGATGTGGCCCATGGGCCATAGTTTGCCCACGTCTGCCCTAGAGGAACCATAAGGTGTGGGGTGGGGAAGGGGCGGCTGTACTGTATAATGGGCACTAGGGGGCAGCAGAAGGTGAGGGTGGGGAAGGAGCGGCTGTACTGTATAATGGGCACTAGGGGGCAGCAGAAGGTGAGGGTGCGGAAGGAGCGGCTGTACTGTATAATGGGCACTAGGGGGCAGCAGAAGGTGAGGGTGGGGAAGGCGCGGCTGTACTGTATAGTGGGCACTCGGGGGCCGCAGACGGTGCGGGTGGGGAAGGAGCGGCTATACTGTATAATGGGCACTAGGGGGCAGCAGAAGGTGAGGGTGGGGAAGGAGCGGCTGTACTGTATAATGGGCACTAGGGGGCAGCAGAAGGTGAGGGTGGGGAAGGAGCGGCTGTACTGTATAGTGGGCACTAGGGGCAGCAGAGGGTGGGGGTGGGGCAGCTATACTGTATAGTGGGAACTAGGGGCAGCAGAGGGTGGAGCAGAGAAGGGGCAACTGTACTATATAATGGACACTGGGTCAGTAGCAGGTGATTTAAGACATTATCAAAAGAGCAATATTTTAGTCTATAGATTAGTCTGTAATTCAATGTTTAAGTCCAGATATGCCTAGTATCATCCTCTGTGATCTCCTGCCAAGTAACTCACAGAATATGATCCAGCAATTCCTACCTCTAACACACAGCCCCTGTTTCACCTCAACCAGAACTTTCAGAAAGACAGCTGTGTCCCTTTGGAGACCCCAATGATGGGAAAGGCACCTGGGCTTGAGCTCAGTTATCCCCATGCTTAATTACCCTCTCTTAAAAATTTCCACTTCATTTCTAGCATGAATCAGTCTATCTCAGTGTCCAGTCACTGGGTCTCATTCTGAGTTTTTGCTGTCTGATTAGAAAGGTCTCTGACTATTCAAAATCATATCCCCACATAGGCTCCTAGAGGTCATGATCAAGACAGCTGTTAACCTTCTCTTGCATAAACTACATAGAGTGATCTTTTTTTAACTCTCACTCTAAGGCCTAGTCTACACTGGGGGGGGGCGGTGTCGATCTAAGGTACACAACTTCAGCTACGTGAATAGCGTAGCTGAAGTCGAAGTACCTTAGCTCGAATTACTTACCCGTCCTCACGGCGCGGGATCAACATCCGCGGCTCCCTCGTCGACTCCGCTACCGCCACTCACTCCAGTGGAGTTCCAGAGTCGACGGGAGCACGTTCGGGGTTCGATATCATGTCTAGATGAGACGCGATATAGCGAACTCCGAGAAATCGATTGCTACCCGCCGATCCGGCGGGTAGTGAAGACGTACCCTAAGGCATTTTTTTTCCAGACCAGAGTATCATCCTATTGTTTTCCTTTGTGGTAACATCCTTTTCAAGATGGGTATATTGGAACTGGACACCGTATCCAGTAGTGTTCTCATTACTAACATTGTGCACATCATTAATACCACCTCCCTGCTCATCGTGGATATATCCCTCCTCAGGGCCGGCTCCAGGGATTTTGCTGCCCCAAGCAGCCAAAAAAAAAAAAAAAAAAGCCGCAATCATGATCTGCGGCAATTCGGCGGGATGTCCTTCACTCTGAGTGGGAGTGAGGGACCCTCCGCCGAATTGCCGCCAAATACCTGAACGTGCCGCCCAGCTCTGGAGTGGCCGCTCCAAGCACCTGCTTGCTAAGCTGGTGCCTGGAGCCAGCCCTGTCCCTCCTTATACATCCAAGGATCATATTATCTCTCAGCTACCGTATCACATTCACACTGTTATACCTCATCCATGCCCATGGTATCAGGGCACTTGGAAATCTCATCCGACATCTGCAATCTAAATAACATATCAGACTTTGTACTGATAAGGAGACAATGGTCGCTTTGTTTTATTTTAAGCAAAGCACGAGACCATAACTCTGTTAGCTAAGCTCTATTAGTGACTATTTTTTGAGAGACAACGTGTGTGGTAATATCTTTTATTGCACTGAGTTCTGTTGGTGAGAGAGACAAGCTCAAAGATTTCAAAAAGCTCTCTGTAAGCTCAAAAGCTTGTCTCTCTCACTTATAGACATTAATATGTTGTATTGGACCACCTTTTCTCTCTACTATCCAGGGACCAACACATCTGCAAGTCAGTATACAACAATTATTTTTGTCCCCAGCTTTTTCAAGGGAAAAAAACAATACTTGATCTATTTACTTGGTAGAGAAATAGAAGATGGATCAATTTTAAACCCTCTTTTTTCTATCCTTTCCTTCTGCGCTTGGTTCACTCTAGCCATATTAGACTGTATGAGCAGCTGTCATAAACAGATAGTTAAGGGTTAATGCCTCTTTTACCTGCAAAGGGTTAAAAAGTTCACCTAGCCTAGCTGACACCTGACCAGAGGAACCAATGGGGGAACAAGATGTTTCAAAAGGAAGGAGGGAAGTTTCCTTTGTTTAGAGTCAGTTTCAGTTTCAGACGGAGTGGAAAAGATCAAGGAACCAGCCTCTTATCAGAGTAGTACGTTTTAGAAAGGAATAAATAGGTTGATGTTTATTTTCTTTTGTAATTTGTCTTTGTGCAATTAGGGGAGTAATCAAATTTGGGTATTCTTGTGTGTACTAAAGTTTTTGCCCAGGGGAACATCCTGTGTTTAAAATCTGTTGTCTGTGAGATCAGCTTGTATGCTGTCTCCCAGAGGTTTTTTTTTCTTTTATCTTTCTTTTCTTTAATTAAAAGTCTTCTTTTTAAGAACCTGATTGATCTGGACTAACCAGGGATTGGGGGGCGGGGAAGACAGGGGGAAGGAGTAATTCTTCCTTGTTTTTGAGATCCAAGGGAATTGGATCTGGACTCACCAGGGAATTGGTGGAGGAGTCTCTCAAGGCTACCCAGAGAGGGGAAGGTTTTTGGGGGGAAGACAGAGTTTTCCAGATAACTCAGAAATCTGGATGGTGACAGCGAAACCAGATCTAAGCTGGTAGTTAAGCTTAGAGGTGTTCATGCAGGTCCCCACATCTGTACCCTAAAGTTCAGAGTGGGGGTGAAACCTATGACAGCAGCGAGGTGACTTTACCTGCATATACAGCATTGGTGGGACCGATGCTGCATACTGTGAATACTGCATCCAGTTCTGGGGTCCATCTTCTGAAAAGGATGTTGAAAAATGGAAGGAGGTGCAGAAAAGAACCACAGAAGTGGTCTAAGGACTGAAGATAATGCCAGACAGTGAGACAATTGAAGATCTTGGTCTGTTAATTGATCTTTAAGAAGATTGACAGGTGACTTGATTACAGTGTATAAGAATCTACATGAGGAGAAAAGACTGGATATTCAGTGTCTCTTTAATCTAGCGGAGAAAGGCAGAGCAAGAACCAACGACTTGAAGATAAAGCTAGATCATTCAAATTAGAAATAAGGCACCAGTTTTTAATGGTGAGGATGAGGAATCATTGGAAGAAATGATCAAGGGGAACAAACTCCACCTTCTCCATCTCTGGCTGGTTCCAATCAAGACTAGACACCTTTGTGGAAGGTGCTTTATCCAAACAGAAGTGATTGGGGTCAGGGCCAGGGGAAGTGGGTGAAATTCTATGGCCTGTGTTATACAGGAGGTCAGGCCAGATGATGAAATGGCCCATTCCGGCTTTAAAATGTATAAATCTAGGAATTGTTCTGGTGGGAGGCAGGGCCGGCTCTGGCTTTTTTGCCATGCCACCTGCTGGGAGGGCTCCATGCTGCTCTCGCCTGCAGGAGAATTGAAGGTCAGTGGAGAGGGAAGGACGCGGGCTGCCCTGCTGGGCTTGCTGCAGACCTGGCACTGGCTGAGGGAGATGGAGCACGCAGCCAGCTCCCAGCAGGGCGCTCCGCTCCTCCACGCCGCTGCCCCCTACAGGGCAGCCAGAGCGGCAAACCGGAAGAAAAAGGGCGGCTATGCCACCCTAGGATTGGACGGAAACTGCCCCTTAGAATCTGCTGCCCCAAGCACGAGCTGGTGCCTGGAGCCAGCCCTGGTAGGAGGCAATTCATGGAGAGTGGTTCAGAGTGTGAAACACACCAGCTCTACAGGGTGCAGAAGAGATGCATCAAGGCAAGGAATGGTCTCAAATTTCCTATGAGAGAGACAGTGGATCCCACTCCAAAACTACTTTCTGGAGAGATCCCCACTCAAAACTGCTTTGTAAATCACCTTCCAGCATGTGCTCCCATCTCTCGTAGACGATTCCCGGAGGTTTATGAGTCTGCCAGATGGGGACCTGAGCTGGGATTTTGAAAGGAGCCTTCCAGAGTTAGGTGCCCAAATCCCACAAGAGCTCCTCTAACTCCCTTGGGCCTCTTTGCAAGTCCCAGCTGTAGTTCTCCAGCAGTAGCAGCTCATGCACTTGGTTCCAATGGATTCTCAGTATCCCACAGGGGACGCAGGTAGTGCTGGTCAGATGGTCACCCAGCTTTGCACAGCACAAGATGCTGAATGTTGCTTTGTCGCAATCGTGTCCTCTCATCCCAGCCTCTTTATTTTATTCCCCTTTAAAGAGACACGTTTAAATGAGCAGAGATCCTGAGCCTCATTCTCTACAAGAACTGACCCAACCCCTCTCAGCTGCTTTTCATTTTGAAATTCTGTTCTCAGAGGAGCCACAGTGGGGTCTGCTGAGCCCTCTGCTCGAAACTCTAGGTGACGTTTTTTTCCTAAAAGCAGCAAAGAATCCTGTGGCACCTTATAGACTAACAGACGTGAATCCTGATTTCCAGCCCCACCACCACACTAACCCATTAGTCTCCTCCCGTCCCCGAGCTGGGGATAGAGACCAGGAGTCATTGAATTCGGGAGAACATCAGCTGACCCTGAAGCTCAATATTACAGAACCCTCAGCACCTGACCCCAGTTGGATCATTAACTCACCTTGTCCTGGGGCTGGGACTACCAAACGAGAGATGGATCCAGATCTCTGCTGAGATGAAAAACACTGATCATCCTGCTTTGGTGTCTATTATATAGAGCAGAAGCGGGCAAGTGGCCAGGGAGATATGGAGATGCCATTAAGCAAACAAAGCCAGTCACAAGAAGTTCCTAGGAACTGGGAGTAAAAGGAAATAACCTTCCAAATGGGTTGGGGAGAAGAATTGTTAGGCGTGTTTGTCAAGATGTGGGCTTTAAGCAGCACTGCCAATGCCCCTTAATCTCAAGCCACACTTCCTGCTGGCCATGCCCTGGGCTCTCCCTGCTTTGCCGCTGCCCCTCACTCCCAATCTTCAGCCACCTACTAGCCCAGCCCTTTGTTGCCTCCTGCCACAACCATTCCAGAAGCCCTCTGACCTGACCCTCAGTCCTCTGTCCCCACACACAACTCTGCTAGTGCCCCCTAATGTCTGACTCTGAGAACTGTTTCCATTCATTACATGGCTGTGTGCTGAGGGATCCCCCAGAGAAGGGTATTCCCTTGTGATGCAGCAGTGGGTGGGACAAGTGAAGGCATGGTCCCAGCCCAGTTCCCTCTCCTCTAGCCCCCACTGCCTGCCTCGGCAACCCAATGAAATCCACTGGTCTTTCCTGTGGCTGTGCAGCAAGCCCTACAGAGACAAAGGGAGCATGATTTAAACCCCATTTAGCTCAGAAGAGGACGAGGTGAAGAGCCGAGTGGAGAAGGAAATGCTCATGAGGACAGCAGAGCACATCTGGGAGACCTGAACCTCATCAGCCATTAAGGCCAGAGGTGCCAAGAGAAAATCTTCAGCCCAGCCCCTCACCCCCGGCTCTGGTCTGTTGTACAGGGGTACTGGGCCCAGAGCTCAGGGCTTGGTTTGTAAACCAGGGCTCATGGCTTTGATTCCCACTGGGCTAAGGGGTTCAGCTCTCAAGGAGTTCACTTCTCAGCACTGATGGGCTGGAGACATACAATGGCCATAGACTGGAGGGTGAAACCCTCTCATCTGTACCAGGCTGTTTGCACTGAGGCCCGACTGACATGCACAGCGTATCAGCATGGACACCTCTCTGTCACTCATACAGTGAAAGGTACATCTCCGCACACAGCCATGTGAAGAATGGAAACCGTTCTCAGGGTCACACATTAGGGTGCACAAGCAGACCGTGTGTAGATATGGAAGTCCCAGATAACAGGAGGCTGAGGGTCAGGATTGGCGCTACCAGCAAAGCTGTGGCAGCCCAGGTCTGGGCTAGCAATGGATGTGGGTTGTGATCGAGGGCACTATCAGAACTGTTTAAAGCCCATATCTTGGCGAACACACTTGTTTCTCCACTCCCCAGCCCATCTGACAAGTTATTTCCCTATACTCTAATTCTTAGGAATTCTTGTGACTGGCTTTGTTTGCTGACTGTTACCACCCACATCAACCTGGCTCCCTGCCCAGATAAGCTCCATATCAGCCCTTAATCGCAATCTGCAAGGAAGAAAACCAGGGAGCTGGAACAATTTGTATAGTGAGGGTGTTGAGAGCCATTGACCCAAACTGTATAAACCCTGTCTATAATGGAAACCACTTCAAGCCAGAGGGTGCTGCAGCACCCCTCACACCCCTAGTTCCAGCTCCTATGGGAGAAGCTGGAGGAAACATTGACAAATAGCCTCCAGCGTAGAATGCCAATTTTTCCCAAAGGGAAAACAGGGCACCACAAGGGGCTGGCCTGAGCCGCTTGCCCCAGCCCTGTTTCCCCCATGCACAAGGTTCTCGTCTGAATCCAACCTGTTCCCCGCATGGGGCTGGTATCGCCACTTGCCCGAACCCTGCCCCCCCACTCCTTCATGGCTGGCGTCACGGCTCCACACACTCGAGATCATGCCAGAGACATTCCAGGGTGGCTCTGGGAGAAGAACTAGTTGGCCAGGGCCTGACCAAAGGCAGTAGCCCAGCAACTGAACGATTTATGCTGGAGGTGGCTAGAACCTGAACAGTGTACAGGGCAGAAGTTGCTGAGCAAGTCAGTCTGGAGCATTTTATACATATCCTCCTGGCACAAAGAAGAACCTGGGTCCTTTTTCGCCAGCTGGTGACCCTGAGTGCAGCCATGGCCCCAGGATGACCAGATCTCAAGAATAAAATATCAGGACATATGCAGAGGGGGGCTGCCAGAGGCTCACATCCCCAACCAGAGCCATGGGGGACAGGAGCACACAGCCCTAAGAAGCTGCAAGGGGGGCGTATGGACCCTGCTGCAGCTCCTGCCACAAGCCGCAGGACAGGGGTGCAGGATCCTGGTTGCAGCCCCAGTTGCAGGGCAGGGGAACAAAGGCTTCCAGGTCTAGCCTTGGCTCCAGCCCCAGCTGCAGTCACAGATGGGAGGTCCACAGTCCTGACTTCAACTTCAGCTGCTGACAGCTGAAACAAACCTAAGTCAGGGAGGTCCAGAATCAGTGACTGCCAGGCCCTCCCTGACTAAATTGTAGACTTAGTTGTAGTCCGTATTTAAACATACGGATTAATGTGTACTCTAAACAAACAGGGAAAAGGGCAGGGTTTTTTATTAATTCAATAAATCAACTTCACAATTTGCATACCTCTCGGACGTGCCAGAAGTCTCGTACTTCTTTGATGATTTTGCCAAAGTCATGACTTGCTTCTGGGCAATCACAAAGCTGTAGAAGTCCTTGCAACTCATCTGGAAATTCATTTTGACAAGGGTTTTACACCACACCAAGTCTGTACTGCTTTGATTCCAGACATCAGTCCTTGCACCTTTCATGATTGAAAATACATGCTCTGTGTATGCGTTGCTTACTGGTATACTGAGCACATATCACACAATCTTTGTCTTGTTCAGGAATTCAGTGCTACCATCCTTGTTTCTCAGCACTCGAGACCAGAGTTCCCCAACTGAATAGTTTCCAGGTTCCAACTTGGAGTTGATGTCATCACAGAGCTGAGCAAGATCCACTGTTTTCTGCAGGTTTACAGCTGTCATGGCCACAGACATATCCATGTATTAAAATTCCCTATTAACTTTGATGTTCAAGCACTGGGTATTGAACAAGTAGCCAGTTGTTGAAAAAAACTAAATCATTTCTCCAGATATTAGAACAACACATCATAAAATTTCATGAAGTCTTTCCGGTGACATTCAGCAGTGAAAGGCAGTGTCTCAGGGTATGTCTACACTACAGGATTACTCCGAATTTACAGAATTCGATTTTTGGCAACTGATTGTATAAAGTCGAGTGCTTGCGGCCACACTAAGCACATTAATTTGGCAGTGTGCATCCATGTACTGAGGCTAGCGTCGACTTCCAGAGCGTTGCACTGTGGATAGCTATCTCATAGCTATCCCATAGTTCCCGCAGTCTCTTCCGCCCATTGGAATTCTGGGTTGAGATCCCAATGCCTGATGGGGCCAAAAACATTGTCGCGGCTGGTTCTGGATACATCCTCCCCCTCCCTCTGGGAAAGCAATGGCAGACAACCGTTTCACACCTTTTTTCCTGGGTGAACTGTGCAGATGCTATAGCACAGAAAGCATGGAGCCCACTCAGCTCAAGACAGCAGTCATGAACATTGTAAACACCTCGCACATTATTGTGCAGTTTATGCTGAACCAGAACCTGCAAAACCAGGCGAGGAGGAGGGGGCAGCGCGGCAACAAGAGTGATGAGGACATGGACATAGAATTCTCTCAAACCGTGGGCCCCGGAGTGTTGGAGATCATGCTCTTCATGGGGCAGGTTATAGCCATGGAATGCCGATTCTTGGCCCGGGAAACAAGCACAGACTAGTGGGACCGCATAGTGTTTCAGCTGTGGGACGATTCCCAGTGGCTGTGAAACTTTCGCATGCGTAAGGGAACTTTCATGGAACTTTGTGACTTGTTTTCCCCTGCCCTGAAGCTCCAGAATACCAAGAAGAGAGCAGCCCTCGCATTTGAGAAGCGAGTGGCGATAGCCCTGTGGAAGCTTGCAATGTCAGACAGCTACCGGTCAGTCAGGAATCAATTTGGAGTGGGCAAATCTACTGTGGGGCTGCTGTGATGCAAGTAGCCAAACAATCACTGAGCTGCTGCTACCAAAGGCTGTGACTCTGGGAAATGTGCAGGTCATAGTGGATGGTTTTGCTGCAATGGGATTCCCTAACTGTGGTGGGGCGATAGATGGAACCCATTTCCCTATCTTGGCACCGGAGCACCAGGGCATCCAGTACATAAACCATAAGGGGTACTTTTCAATGGTGCTGCAAGCACTGGTGGATCACAAGGGACGTTTCACCAATATCAACGTGGGATGGCCAGGAAGCGTTCATGACACTCATGTCTTCAGGAACACTACTCTGTTTAGATGGCTGCAGCAAGGGATTTAGTTTCTGGTCTGGGAAGTAACAGTTGGGGATGTTGAAATACCTATTGTTATCCTGGGGACCCAGCCTACCCTTGATGCCATGGCTCATGAAGCCATATACAGGCAGCCTGGACAGTAGTCAGGACCTGTTCAACTACAGGCTGAGCAAGTGCAGAATGGTGGTAGAATGTGCATTTGGCCATTTAAAGGTGCGCTGGTGCACATTACTGACTAGCTCAGAACTCAGCCAAACCAGTGACCCTTTGTTATTGCTGCTTGCTGTGTGCTCCACAATCTCTGTGAGAGTAAGGGGGAGACCTTTATGGCGGGGTAGGAGGCTGAGGCCAGACACCAGGGCGGTTAGAAGAGCACACCAGGAAGCGCTGCACATCAGAAAATCTTTGAAAACCAGTTTCATGACTGGCCAGGCTAGGGTGTGACTGCTGTGTTTGTTTCTTCTTGATGAAAACCTGCCCCTTGATTGACTCATTCCCTGTAAGCAACCCACCCTCCCTTCGATCACAGCTTGCTTTCTAAGGAAATAAAGTCACTATCATTTAAAAATCATATATTCTTTATTAACTGATAATAAAAAGAGGGAGAGAACTGACAAGGTAGCCCGGGTGGGGTTTGGGAGGAGGATAGGAGGGAAGTTCAAAGTAATGACAGCCTTTTGCTTGGGCTGTCCACTGGTGTGGAGTGGGCGGGTGCACGGAGCCTCCTCTCTCCCCTCCCGCATTCTTACACGTCTGGGTGAGGAAGCTATGGAACTTGGGGAGGTGGGAGAGCAGTTATACAGGGCTGCAGCAGCAAAGAATCCTGTGGCACCTTATAGACTAACAGATGTTTTGCAGCATGAGCTTTCGTGGTGAATACCCACTTCTTCGGATGCAAGTGGTGGAAATTTCCAGGGCAGGTTTATATATGCAAGCAAGAAGCAAGCTAGAGATAACGAGGTTAGTTCAATCAGGAGGATGAGGCCCTGTTCTAGCAGTTGAGGTGTGAAAACCAAGGAGGAGAAACTGGTTCTGTAGTTGGCAAGCCATTCACAGTCTTTGTTTAATCCTGAGCTGATGGTGTCAAATTTGCAGATGAACTGAAGCTCAGCAGTTACTCTTTGAAGTCTGGTCCTGAAGTTTTTTTGCTGCAGGATGGCCACCTTAAGATCTGCTATTGTGTGGCCAGGGAGGTTGAAGTGTTCTCCTACAGGTTTTTGTATATTGCCATTCCTAATATCTGATTTGTGTCCATTTATCCTTTTCCTTAAAGACTGTCCAGTTTGGCCGACGTACATAGCAGAGGGGCATTGCTGGCATATGATGGCATATATTACATTGGTGGACGTGCAGGTGAAAGAACCAGTGATGGTGTGGCTGATCTGGTTAGGTCCTGTGATGGTGTCACTGGTGTAGATATGTGGGCAGAGTTGGCATTGAGGTTTGTTGCATGGATTGGTTCCTGAACTAGAGTTACTATGGTGCGGTGTGCAGTTGTTGGTGAGAATATGCTTCAGGTTGGCGCGTTGTCTATGGGTGAGGACTGGCCAGCCACCCAAGGCCTGTGAAAGCGTGGGATCATTGTCCAGGATGGGTTGTAGATCACTGATGATGCATTGGAGGGGTTTTACCTGGGGACTGTATGTGATGGCCAGTGGAGTCCTGTTGGTTTCTTTCTTGGGTTTGTCTTGCAGTAGGAGGCTTCTGGGTACACGTCTGGCTCTGTTGATCTGTTTCCTTATTTCCTCGTGCGGGTACTGGTGAAGAAACAAAGAATTACACACTGGCAGGAAAAAAATTTGGGACCCCTGCTTCGAAATGTGGTATTGATTGGATTTGGGGGTTTATTCTACAGGCTGCACCCTGTGTTCTGGATAAATCCTTCAGCATGTATTGCCCTCCCTAATTGGATTGTAAATGGCATTGCCCTTATCCAGTTTCCAGATCACTTCTACATACCCAGATTGCTCACAAGGGGCTGCCATTAGATTAGCACAACAACGAGCCTGGGTTATTTCCTCTGGAAAAAGAGGGAATTGATCAGATCCCTGTGGTCTGGGGCCAATAGTGCAGCAGCCATTTAAAATATTCTTAAAAGCCAAAAACATGATAAGAAATTGGGCCAACTAGAAAAGGCCACTAGCCTTATTTTTGGAGCTCAGCTAACCCAAGTGCAGGCTGGAGTTGGTGAGTTACATGTCATTTCCACCCTTAGTTCTATGACCCAGAAGTTACTGACAGAGATGGTGTTGAATATCACTGAGGCTGGGAAGGCATTGCAGTGGGATCTAGTATGTTTAGAAATTCAGGATTTCCTGAATGACCAGCTGATGGCCATTTGGAATGGTCTTGAGCACCAGACTTGGCCCACTGCCCTTACAGACGCATCAGGAACCATCTGATCTGTGGCCATGGAGACATACTTGGACACTTTCTGGATGGAAGTGTGGACATTCACAGTGCTCCTTCCAAGCATCTGGACCGGTTAGGGTGGGTGTGGGCTCCCACATACCGAATCCTGCTGGGTCCATGGGAAGGATAAATGTGGGACTGAATACCCTCATTAATGACCCCAGCTCCCTAGAACTTAATCGCTTTTTGTCTCAAAGTATGAGAAAACTCAGCCAAAAGTTTATTGAGTATTCTCAAAGTGGGGAGTTGTTGGTGTCACTAGGCATAAATCAAGGTAACTCGGGAGGATGGCTCTGGGCCTATGTGAACCAAAGTACCTCTATGTGAAGCGCTTTTGTTAGCCTTACTAAACTTTTGTAACCTCCTGTGCTATGTGCTGACTGCTGGCAGCTGCAAAGCCAGTTGGCACTAGATGCAGCCAATACTAGATAAGCTAGGCGGAAAGCAGGTGCTGTAATCAAAGTTATATGCATGGGAAAGTAACTCACACAGTGGAAAAGTACAGATAAAAGAAAAACATAGGGGCTTTATATACTGGTTCCCGCCTGCGTGCGGGTGTGCAGGTTTTGAGATTGATATTTGTCCCTTGCACCGTTTTTTTTTTTAATCTCAAATAAACTTGGTTTGTTTCTCCATCCTGGTGTGTTAATTAGTGCAACGCACACCAGGCAACGAACCCCACTGTTGCCCCCCCTCGGACCCTTTGGGCCAGCAACAGACTGTTGGCCCCTTACTAAAGCTCAGTGGGTTTTTGGTTGGCTAGCTCCCAGTTCCAATAGACGGGAGAAGGGCCAATGGGAAAGCAGGACCCTGAGACTGACAGTCCCCTGGGAAATGGGGAGAGGCCAAAGCTCCAAGTTAGCTGCACTGACAGGCCAGGCAGTGTAATGAGGGAGTCACCAGGCCAGGGGGTCCCATCCTCCGTGGGAGCTGGAACTGCCTGGGCCAGAGTGGGGCAGAACTAAGGAGAGAGCAGGAGCCCGAGAAGAGCCGGGGAGCAGAGCTGCACCAGCCAGGGAGAACCAGAGCAGATCCGTGTTGGGAGCCGAGCCACAGCAGCACGAGCCATAGAAGCTGCCCAGGGAGCAGATCTGTGCGGGGAGAAGAGCTGCAGCAAGTGGAGCCAGAGGAGCAGCCCAGGGAGCAGGAGGCAGAGCTGCAGCAGCACTGGGGCTGGAGGTGGGTGCAGTGAGCTGTGTGGGAGAGCAAGGGGGACCCTGGGCAGAAGGCCCAGTGCAAGGAGATGCCATCGGTCAAGAGATCTTGCAGGCCAGACTTTTGGGGGTGGGGGGATCATATCCCCTACATGGGGGCTGACACTGGGAACAAGGGGCCTGTCACCTAGAGCATGTGGCCACTGCCAGAGCAAGTGTCCAGCCCGTGGTGTCCCTGCAGCACAGCCAGGGCCTGGGGAGGAGGCCTGGGACATGTGAGGGAGAGACTGTGACCTGCCCTGACCCTCCAGAGACGCTGGTTGTGATCTCCCTGCACCACAGAACAGGGTGACGTGTTTTCCTTTCCCATCTTTCCTTGTGTTTTACATTGATTGCTGGGTAGTAAATGGTGTTTGCTTGAAGCACATGCAATGAGGAGTGGGTCAGGGAAGTGCCCAGAGTGGTGACACTGTAGCCCCCGTTCAAGTGATCATGACAAGATTGGGGGTCATCAAACCCCCCAGGATTCCTGGGCCCAGCCTTGTTGGGGTTACGAGGTCTCTGCCACACAGGAGAGTAGAAAGAGCGTCCTTGGGGTCAGGCAGCCTCTGGGTAAGGGGGTGGGGACTCAGATCCTTTCTCCGGCCAATTCCACCAGGGTCATGTATAAACCAGGGAAGTTTACTAAAACTTAGTGGGGGGTGGGAGGGCATTGGTTGGCTAGTTCCCAGTCCCCTAGACTCTCTCCAGACCTCGAGGACTGTTAGGATACAGAGATTCAGGCCAGTCTGCAAAGGCCTGTACTTTAAGAATTTAGGTGTATTTTTATCACTTAGCTAGTTATAAAGGTATAAAAGAAAGAATAAAAAATCACTGTCTGTCTGTGTAATGGCCTTCTCTTACTGTGACAGTCTGAGGCCTGGTTCTTTGGCTAAGCAGCAAAGGCAGCCATAAGCTGGGAAGTGTATGGTCACAACCTCACATTCCCAACTAGTCACATTGAAATAAGGTGCTATTGGGCTGTTAGGAACACAATCCTGTCCTGATATTCCATCACCTCCAGAGAAAGGGAAACTTAGTTTGGTAGCATCCTGTCTGGCAAGAACTCACTTATCAATAGACACAGCTGGAAAACCCTTATTTCTGTATAGATGTAATTGTGAAATCCTCCCTTCTCTTTTGTTTTGTATGTTTATTTGCATGGTCTCTGTCTGGTTCTGTGATTGTTTCTGTCTGCTGTATAATTAATTTTGTTGGGTGTAACCAGTGAAGGTGGTGGAATATAATTGGTTAAATAACCATGTTACAGTATATTAGGATTGGTTAGTTACATTTCAGTAAAATGATTGGTTAAGGTATAGCTAAGCAGAACTCAGGTTTTACTATATAGTCTGCAGTCAATCAGGAAGGCGGGGATGGGAAATGGGACCAGGGACTGGGGATGGGGAATTGGGATCATGTTTTGCTACAGGGGAAATGGGAACAGGGATGGGAACAGAAACAGGGACACAGACAAGGCTCTGTGGTGTCAGAGCTGGGAAGGGGACACTATGGAAGGAAACTGAATCATGCTTGCTGGACGTTCACCCCAATAAACACCGAATTGTTTGCGCCTTTGGACTTCGGGTATTGTTGCTCTCTGTTCATGCGAGAAGGACCAGGGAAGTGAGAGGGTGACGGAATAAGCCCCCTAACACTGTCATTTGTTGCTCTAGGCTCCATTCACATCCCACTTCTGACACAATCACTGTCTTCTATCTGACGAAATAGCCTAATTTCAACCTCTCCTGTAACATTACACCACCAACTATTTAGCATTTGTATGAGAGAAGTTGGAGGGAATTCAGACATCTTCAAATGGCAAAACTTTTCCCCCGGCCTGGTCAGTGAATCCTATGGTGAGAAACTTTTTGTGCATTTCAGTTTCTTGTATTGTTGGATGAGGCCTGAGGTTCAAGTCCCTGGTCAGGTGAAAAACTTCTCACTGTGAGTATAAAAATCTGTCTTTCTGGAGTCTTGTTCAGTGTTACTCTTTCTCTCCAGGATTTTGCCTTTCCTAAGAAGGGCCTTTGTGTGGGGGGGATTGAAGGAGCAACTCCTTGACATCCCCTCTGTCCTTGCAGGCTAGAGGAATAAAGTCCTCTGGGCATAGAGCATGTTCCTCCCCTGCACACACACCCACACAGAATATTCATAAGGAATTAGAATTATAATCCACCACGTTCCTTGGGAGCTTGTTCCTGTTGTGAATCATCCTCGCTGTTGAATATTTCTGCCTTAGTTGTAATATGAATTTGTCTCTTTCACCTTCCAGCCATTGGGTCTTGTTATGCCTTTCTCTGCTCGATTAAAGAGCCCTTTCATACCCAATATTTTCTCTCCATTAAGGCCCTTCAACACTTCAGTGAAATCACCTTTCAATCTTCTTTTGATAAGCTAAACAGGTTGAGCTCGTTCAATAGCAAAGAGCCACCAAATGTTCTGAGGGCTGGAGAAAAATGTCTTCTAGGGAAAGTGGTGGATTCTCCATCTCTTGATATCATTTAATGAAGACTAGACGCCTTTCTGGAATGTGTTTGCCCAAAAGTAGCTATTGTGTCATACAGGAGGTCTGTGATATGCAGGGGGTCAAATAAGATGCTCTAGTGGTCTCTTCTGGCCATAAAGTCGACTAATTTCTGAAAAACTGAGTGTAGCATTGGGAGCAGCGTCTGATGTTTTCCTGTCTAGCCGGCTTGCTGCCTAGAACGAATGCTCCTTGAGTGGGGTGATCCACAGGGAGTAGCTCAAACCTCCAAAGTGCCTGGCCAGGGGCAGGACATTAGCACAGCAAGGGAGGGGTGTGGCAGTGACATCACAAAGGCCTTTTGCAGGACCTCAGACTATTGGTCAAAGGTGGTGGGGAGGTGGTGACCTCACAGAGAGATGCTGACATCAGCCAGGCAGGACAGGCGCGAGGGGCCAGGGAAACCTCAGAGACCCTGTGGCTTTGCTTCAGCAAGTCTCCTTCTCCAGGTCTCTCTTTGAGGACTGAGAGAGTATTCGGGTTCAGGCACTTGAGTGCCAGGAGGAACCTCTTTTGAGTTTTCTCCTTCCCTTTAGTGATTTTACTAGAAAACAGACGTCCCTGTTTAGAAGGTAAGAGCCTCCTCAAGGGAAGGGATGTCCTGGGCGTGTCACAGTTCGGATGCCAGTGGCCCCCCTACACTGTAAGGAAGTTCCCGCCACCCTGCTCTGTGTTCGCAGGGCGGGAGAGAGAGCAACATCCACGGCAGTGATTTGCTCCTGGCTGCCGGAGCAGAACAGCAGGCTCAGCTGTCAGAACTTCCCAGAGCGATGAAAGGGGGCCATGGCTCTGTAGCAGGAATGCAGGGCAGGCGAGTTCACGGCGGGCATTGTGGGATACTGGAGGAGGCCAGTTATGGTGATATAATGAACAGCAGCATTTACTCTGTTACTTTAAGTTTGCTGCAAAAAGCTCTAGCCCTCTCATTGAAGTCGTTTTATTTTGTCAGCAAAACAGGGCAGTTTTGTCGCCAGACGTGGCATTGCAGTGTGTGCACCAGCCACAAGCTACTGACCGAGAGAGCGTTGTGTGTTTTTCACACACCTGAGCAATATAATTCTGCTGAAACAACTTTGTAGTGCAGACCTGGCCAAAGATTCACTCACACACAGCTTGCAAGGAAAACCTCACCTGCTCCTCTGCTTTGCAGAATCCAAAGACGAGCAAAGCTTCTCAGGCCCTGTGGTGATGGCAGGGAGTCAGGTGTGGGCAGACACTGTGTTACAGCTACCCACAGGCACCATGGCTTAGCTGGCTAAAGCTTCTGTTTTGTAAACAGGAGATCCTGGATTCCACTCCCAGTGGTGCCTTGTTGACTGGTTGTTGGGGCACCTAGTATTGGCTACTGTCAGAAGACAAGGTTCAGAGCTAGATGGGCCTTTGGTCTAGCCTAGTGTCATTTTTCTTATGGTTTAAGATAAGACACTGATAATAGAGTTACTGAAAGTTTGGGAGTTAGGAGCGGTAGGTCAGTGGTCCAGTCCCCACACAGATGACCCTCCCTATGGGACAGAGGCAGGTCTGAGCTCTCACCCAAATGCTCATTGTGGCTGCCAGAATCTGTGAGCAGCTTGTTTAGTTTACAGCAAAGGTTGAGTCCTGCTTTGTGCACCGTGTGTGAGAATGAAAATCCTAAACCGCCCTTTGAAATAACAAAGCATCAGGACGTGTGATTGTCCCTGCCCCAAAGCAGAGAGACCAATGGAGAAATGCCGCCGAGTCCAAGGTAATACTCCACTGCCATTTTACCTTTTTTGCTGGCTAAACTCCTTCTTATCTACCCGGCCCAGGCTGTCCTCTGCCTCAGCTGCTGCTCCCTGCCTGCTCTAGAGTCAAACACGCAGGGCCCCCAGGGGAACAGAGGCTGGGACAGGGCAGCAGCCTGGGCTGGGCTGGGAAAGATGCTGGGAGTTCTCGTTCCCTGAGAACTGGCCTCCTCTTCTCAACAGCAAACAAATCAATTCCATGTCCCTCCCCAGAAAAACCAGCCTGGAGCCAAGGGCATCAGGGGACGATTCCCTCCAGTTCCCACCGAGGCAGGAGAGAACCCAGGGTGTTTCTAGCAGAGCTTATGGAACTGACTTGGGGAAACCAGCCTTTAATAACAGGCAGTTCCAGTTTTAGCTAAGTGTTTTTAACAATTTCTACAACATTAAATAACCCTTCAATCATAGTGTCACCATCCATAACATTGCTTCAGCCTTATAGGTTCCTAAGTGCACAACTAAACATCTCTTCAAACACAAGGGAGTGGAGATCAGTCAATGTTCAGAGTCATCCCATATAAAAGAACCATGTTGTCATACATAC
This sequence comes from Mauremys reevesii, assembly GCF_016161935.1. Classification (NCBI taxonomy): domain Eukaryota; kingdom Metazoa; phylum Chordata; order Testudines; family Geoemydidae; genus Mauremys; species Mauremys reevesii. The sequence continues at coordinate 9,158,073 of NC_052639.1, forward strand.
TGGCCCCATCATGTGGCTAATGCTTTCCCTCCTCTCTGTTGTAGTTTTGGTATTTTGCACAGAAACTTTCTTCCCTCAGGAGAGTCCTGGGAACCAGGGCTGCCAGCCAGACAAACACCTTTAAGAGGCGGCGTAATCTGTCAAAAAATGATCTCCCGCCTTCAGTTCAGTGACACCCTGAAATGTTACTTATCAGGGCAGAGCCAGAGGATTGAAAGCAGCTACATGAAATCCCTGTGTAGCTAACTGGAATGAACACAAACACTCCTTGTATCTGAAGAGATGTTTAGTTTCTACCCTTTGTTAACTACAAGACTAAAGGGAAAGGCAGTGGTGCCAGATATAAAGAGTGAAACACGAGACAATCATCATAGTTATGCCCATAGTCACTGCAAATTATTTCTAAATTCTTCTTATTATCATCAGTGTATTATTTTCTCTGGAGTCTAGACATTGACTATATCTTGACCAAGAAATTTAGATCTTGATAAAATAATTGACTATCCCTGGTTAAGGCAATGGACTTGATACCCACTGGGGTGTCCTTCACAGGTTCAAGTACTAACAACAGTGGCTGCCTTTTCAGCCATAACGCTTTTAATCAGGGCAATAAATTGATACGAACTCCCTGTAAAATCATTTTCCAGCCCGACTCCTTCACCCACATTCATTAGGGCATTGGGCCACCATGTGAACATTTCATTTCCTCTCCTCAATTTCACACAGAGACACAATTTCTTTGTACAGATCCATGAACAGCAAACCTCCTGTGTTCTTTGTCTGAGCCAGGCATCTGATCTTCTCTCCATTGAAACCTTCTCTCTCTCCTGCAATGGCGATGGTCAGACAGAGGGGACGACACCTTTCACCTCTGACAGTGAGATATTGGCTCAGCTCTTCTTTTTATGCTGCTGCTGTTGTTAGTCCATGAAACATCAGGGATGGAAATGCAAGGCTGAGTTCACCAACCCCTGAAACATTTCAGTGCCCCAGAGAAACTTCTGACCCTGCTGTTGGAATGATATGGTGGAGATTCTGTTAGGAAAGGGACTGT